>NC_060170.1:8575774-8598190 GCF_021292245.1 Micropterus dolomieu
AGACAGTTTTGCAGTTGCATTGTGCATTTAAAGGTTGTATTAAGGCTGTCAAACTGACTGAAACTGACGTGAAAAAAATAAGGATAGAAGCTAAAGCCTACCGATCAAAGAGTAAAAGTTAACCACAACATTACCTGACTATTGAGAAAGAGGACAACGATATTAAGGATGAACACTGTTCCTGTAAACCTGGGTAAGTCTCGATTCACTATTACAATCATTAAAAAACAGAACAGAAGGGCTTTATGACTTTACATTCAGAAGTAAGTTAGCTAGCGTTAGCTAACTAAGTAGTTCATAGTTAACAATGACTGTCGGAAATGAGAAATGAACAGCCGTCTCCAGTGGGAAAGTCAAACATTTTCTATATGTTATCTCTATAATAATGTCACACTTCTTTGCTCCCAACAAACAAAAGTCTTAAATTCTACAGCTAGTAGAGGGTTTTGTCACTTGAACGATGCCTGATCTTACTTAAAGCTCCTGTGTGTCAGGGCATGCTGGCTCAGTGGTTTAAAAAGTGCTGTCCCTTCAAACTGAAAAAGTTTGATTTCCTCTGGTTTCCTCCGACAGCACACAGACAACTCATTCTGCACCAACACTCCTGCCGGATGTTTAAGCCCCTCAGCCTCTCTCTAAGGACGAGCCCAGGCACCCTGTGAAGGAAGCTTATTTCGCCCATTCACATCTGCAGTCTCCTTCTTGACACAGGTAGGGAATGTAAAATAAGAACTTTCTAATTCAGTTCTCTGGATCTCACCTTCCATCTTTGGTTTGGGTTAAAATTAGCACTTAACTCACTTCACAAGTCACCTATTTCACTTTATTTAATTAAAAAAGTTAAATGACACAATGACTGGCGACTTGTCCAGGGTGTACCCTGCCTTGCGCCCGCTGTCAGCTGGGATTGGCTCCAGCCCCCCCGCGACCCTGTATGCAGGATAAGCGGTTGACGATGGATGGATGGATGGAATAACACAATGTTCACATCATGTGTACTCACATGACACAAGTAACCTCAGTATCCTGGATTAAAATGAAAAAAATGTAATTAAAATTTATTTGACCCATCCATCATCCCCACCCACCTCCTTGCATGATTTTGTTGCTTTTTATACTATGTCATGTGACTTTCTCCTGTGCTCCTATCATATGGCCACTAGAGGTTGCGGCCTAATAATAAACGGAAATATGGGTTGAAGTTGCTGCACAATCAACCTATATGGCCGTTTTTCCAGTGAGGACGGGCTGCATGAATACGGCCCCTTCATTTTGAGGATCTTCTCTTTCTAAATAGACACTTCCAGTTCAGTGAAACCTCTCTGACCACTGTTAAAAATATCGGCTGGGACTACAAATATGATTCTGTGTCAAATGTGATTTTTCGAATAGATCATTTTCTCCAAAGGTGAAATGAGAAAATAATTTTAACCTTAAAATGCTTATTTTATTTTATTTTTTTACAATGATGGCTATGCACACTATTTAAGCACCACTGGACATCAGAGGAGGGTTGTTATTATGTTGCCGTTACAGACCCTCAACCATCAGATTGATCACCGTCTCTGGGCTCAGACGGTTCAGGGCCGCAGCAGAACCTGCTGTCTGCTGTTTGCTTAGACTAAAAAGCTGCTAAAAGCTGGGATCAATCGGGTGGGAGAATCAATCAGGATCATCCGTGTTTATACGACTCAGGAGGATTACCTCACTGTTACTGGAATGGCCTCACAGGAATGACTGGCCATTAGAACAGTGGGACTAAACACTGCCCTGCTGTTTACATAAAAGGTAATGTGGGCCCGGCTCGGGTCTCTGTGCCAGAGACAATTAGGCCCCTATACAGGCTGTAATCCACCGCCGGGGTAATCAAATTTAAACATAGCCGGGCCCCCGAAAACAATGAGGGCTGGGATTACAATGAATGCATGTGAAGATAGAAAATTAATAAGCTTAACACTGAGCATGTGCTACAGTGACAGCATACAGCAGATGGATTGGTTTTGAAAATGACTTGCATTTTAACACATTTAGTTGTTCAAGAAGTGTGATTTTTGTAATGTTAAATTTTTTTTCTTAATATTTCTTAATATTTTCTTAATAAATCTTAATAACTCTGATTAAGCACCTGTGCCAGTTAATATAATTTGCCTATAATTTGATGTATAAATGATGCAAGCATTGTCAACAACTAAGGGGGGACATCATTAAGGAAAAAATTTAATATAAAAACAAAATAGAGAGTAAATTCTTCAGTGGGAATATAAAACAGGCTTGGGAGGGCTTAAACATCTTAATGGGAAAAAGTTGCAATAAGGGTGACAGTACTGTAGTTTGCAGTCAAAGTCTTGTAGATGAAATGAATATGTTCTTCTGCAGGTTTGATGTGTTGTGCCTCACAATTAAAAGATGTCTTTTCAAGGCTTTTTAACTTCCTTCTGGTTGCAGGTGTACCCTCGTCTTGGAAATTTTCTTTAATAAGGCCTATACCTAAAAAGCCTGGTGCATATAGGCCTGAAGATTTCCGACCTATAGCTATCACCTTCATATTGTGTAAAACAGTGGAGAGAGTTCTGATAGATCTCCTGACCTGTCAAATAACCACCATGTTAGATCCGTTGCAGTTCGCTTATAGAAGTGACAGGGGGACAGACGATGCCGTGCTGGTCTTTTTAGACTCTATTTCAAAACAGCTTGCACTTCCTAAAGGGCAAGCTAGAGTTCTATTTATAGACTTTAGTGCAGCATTTAATTCTATGAAGCTACATATTCTCCTGGAAAGACTAGCCAATATTAAGATAGATAAGGCCTTGGTTCTCTGGATCAGAGACTTTCTTTCCTGTCGCCCTCAGAGGGTATGTGTAAATGGCTTTTTGTCAGGAGTGCATACTATCAGTACAGGCTGCCCACAAGGCAGCGTTCTTTCCCCTGTGCTTTTTCCTCTATTCACAAATGAATTTTCCATAAATAATAGCACCATTAAGCTGATAAAATATGCAGATGATATGGCCTTAGTAGGAAAAAATTGACCCCTCTGGTGAGGCCTCTTATTTAGCACATGTAAAGGCCCTTGAAGCATGGTGCAAAGATAGCGAGCTAGAAATCAATGTGGCAAAGACAAATGAGCTAATCTTTTGCAATAAAGAAGACATAACAACAGAGCCAGTCGTACTTAATGGTCAAGTAGTTGAAACTGTGGGACCTTATTTGTGTATGTGTAGTATTTAGGCATGGTTCTTGACAACCATCTGAGTTTTATAGATATTACAGATTATATTTTTAAGCAATGTTCACAACGACTTAATCTTGACTGAACTGCCTGGGTGCTAGTGCTCAGATTATTGAACCCAGTATACATCACACACATTGAAAGTGTTTTAACCTTTCATCTCTCTGCTTGGTTTGGTCATTTAAATTGCAAGCTTAAGAACAAGCTTAACAGGAAAGTGTTAATGGCTAGTAAAATAGTAGGAAATCCTCAAAAACATCTGACCCAAATATATACTGACAGAATGAGAAAGAAGGCTAGAAAAATCACTACAGACAGCACTCACCCTCTTTCTAGCCAGTTTAGCATCTGAAGTCTGGGAGGCGCTTCAGGGTGCCTCTTGCAAAAAGTACTTTCAGGAAATCTTTTGTCCCAAATGCTATTGGTATCCTGAATCAAACCAAGTAACAACAGCAAATGATTTATCCTGTAGTATTTAAAGTACATTTATTTTTTATGATATTTTATATTGTTTGTTAATTTCCTTTACTCTGCTTGATGTTGTTTGAATGTTCATTTGTACTGTATGTCTTGTTGAGCCAAAGAAAAATTTCATCTCGGTGGACGATAAAGATTTAATCAATCAAACAATCAATCAATCAATCAATCAATTGTCTATTTTTGAACAATGTCATCCGACTTTCAACATACGTTTTAAGAGTGCAAGTAGATGATGATGATGTATTGTTGATCAATTGCTCTTTAAAACCTCAAAGACTGAGGTGCTTGGTGGGTCGGTTTAAGTCACTCTGCAGTCATTTCTGGAGGCAACTTTCAGCTCACAGTCAAAAAAAGGTAAGCTGTTATCAGTCTGAGAAATGAAAGATTGTCTTACAGAGAAATCTACAATCTACATAAGTCTACAAGTACATTGTCCAGTATAAGACTATCTGAAACAGTACTAGCATTCCTCCTGCCCATACTGACCATGAAGAGATCATGCAACTCTAGTTTACTGTAAGTGATGGGGGGCATGTATTAATGGAAGGTAATTTTAGGTTACAGCAGTATGAGTTAGACAAATCAAGTGTGCGTCTTCCAAAGTTAGTCTTTGTAGCTACTTTACATTAAGTGTATGGTATGCTTGAAACGAAATTTGTTTGTGCGACATGTTGTCTGACCAAGTATAAAGGCAAATGCGTTTATACCTGTTCTGGAAGGCCACACTCAAGGGCGGGGTCAAAAGAAGCTGTCATAAAGAGGGGTAACAAGCGATGAGTCATTCAAATTGGGAAGAGCGGCCACACTTTCCGACAGTCTCTGCTCAGTTGTATCACACAAGTGATAATTGTGTGAAGAATGAAAACTGACCTTGAGAGAGAAGTAATCCAGCCTACTTTCTCAGCTCTCCACACCTGGCTGATGGGCTGTGTAAAGTGGGCAGGGTGCCATTTAAGTTTTTTTTTTTCATACTTTGATATAGTGTTAGTTGCCAGAATGACCATGACTATGACCAACAACAAAAAAAACTGTTGCTACCTTGAATATTTATGTGTTTTTCCCTAATCAGAACAACAGGCAATAGATTTTTGGGTTTCTCTGTCTTGCTCAAAAGCAGATAAGAAAGAATCGATCATGTGACCTTGCTAGATGAAACAATCTCCACAAAATAAACTATTGACTTTTTCTCTCACTTGGAACCAGGAAAGTCACATTCAGCAGAAAAGATTTTGCATATTTTATAAGAAAAATGCCTCAGAGTAATTATTCTTTCTCAATGCATTCAGCTGAGAACATACTTTTTTTAGACACTGTGTATTTGTGTGATTTGTATGTGTGTTTGGCGTCACAACCAAACCAGATCTTCACATACTTCACATACAATATACAGCATGTCAATCTGTTTATGCCTTTTGAAGCAATGCCCTCTGTGTCACTGGTATAGGAATATAGGTGAAATTCCTATCTGAGACATTCAGTGTTTTGCTCAAGGACACTTTGACAGGTCACATGACTGCTGCGGGGACACCGACTGCAAAAACAGACATTCTAAATACTTATTTAGATTGTTTTAAAAGGGATTAAACTCATGGGGTAGCAGGAGGTAGAATCTTATGGGAAAAAGGAGAATATAAAAAATCAAACAAATAAAATGACAGAGAAAATAGCGTTGTGTTTAAATGATTGCACAGTATATTCTTTCCACTATCCATTTTTGCAATAATCCACAATCTGATAATAACAATGTCTCTTCTGTCACTGCAAACTGCTCAGAATACATCAGGCAGATTGACAGACGCTTCTCCTGTCAGCATGTGGCCGTATCAGATTATAAGGTGGACTAAAGTCTATAAATACGGCTGCCCGAGTCTTCCGGTGAGCCAGTGTTTAAACTCCGCTGCACCACCTGATGATCTCTGCGGTCTGAACCCCACCGTCCTCCCTCCTGCGTTTAACGTTTCATTATTTCGATTCAACTGTTATATGGAAAGAAGCGCCTCCAGAAGAGTCATTTTCCCATGTCTTTTCATGTATGAATTAAGCGCGTCCTCAATCTATTAAAACCATGTCTCCCTGTGCGTAAAATGCCGCGCTTAGTGCGTCCTGGCGCGGACGATTCCTTGGGAAATGTGCGATGTCAGTCGCGTTTCCTTCACGCCCCGCTGCTGTGGATCGGTGCTGAGCAGGAGTGGCATCTCGGCGACAAAATCTGGACGAAAGAGCGTCCTTTAGAGCTCAGGCATGCATCGAGTAGTGAGATCATTGGCGTTATAAATATCCCCGTGCCAGCAGAACAACTCCAGCTACTGCAGCCGGGGTAATGCCCAGGAGCGCTGCACGCCTGTGTGCGCACGGTTTCTGGTGCCCAGACCTCAGAAGCGACATCAAAATGCTAGAAGTGGCCTAGCGAGTGTCTCCTTTTTGGAAGAATGAATGTTTCTCTCTACCTTCTGACCGTCGCTCACTTGATTTGTGCCGCCGCCGGAGCACAGCACGCCTCTTTGGAGCGCCAACTTCTGGAGGAGGAGATCAGTTCGGGACGCAGGACTTGCAGGCTCTACTGTAGGGTTGGCATCGGCTTCCATCTCCAGATTCATCCCGACGGCAGAGTAAACGGCAGCCATGAGCCCAACCAACTGAGTAAGTCATTCACTCCGGTTTCACTATGCATGGGACAGCCTAACTACTAAATTATAAACGTCTGACGCGCAGATGAAGCCGGCGCGTCCCGCTGAGAATGCGCACTTGGATCTACATCCCTGAATCTGAATCTGCTCTAATTGAGTCCCGTCTGCTTGCTGTTGTATCTACTTCAAATGCCATCCCTGGAAGTTACACGAATAATTATTTACACGAATAATCATTTACACAGGAAGAGTGTAAGGACCGCGCACCTAAACTTAGGCTGCATGCCCCTGTGAAATATCTGAGCAGCGGCCATCTGGTTGACGAGCCTTGTTTGTGTCTCTCCGGGATGTTGGCAGGTACACTATTTGTGGAAGTAACAGGTGCAGCAGTGAGACACCAGGATGTGTTGAATTGCTAGTCAGCACGATTGTTAACGCTACTCCATACACCGCAATAACAACAACAACATCCCCCATAGACATCAGACAGTTAGTGTTAATGTCTGTTATTGAATCTTTAAACTGCTTGTCATCAAAACTGGTGAAAAAATGGTTTGTTTTGCAGGCAAGTTCAGTGATTTGACCTTTAAATGTCAATAAAGAAACAAAGAGCAACAATAAATTGATATACAAGTATGTTATTGTGCTATGTAGAAATACCCTTTCAGATGATTTAGGAGAACTAAGATTTTCAGAATTAAAAACTACCCTTGTGTTACTTTGTAGAGCAGGTGGTTGATATAAGCAATGGTTATACTGCCCAGATGATGGATTTTTGGGTCTGATTCTAATATAGATTATCGAAATTAATGACAATTGATATTTATTTACATACAATATAAAGTCCACCTCTCTTAAAGTAAAGGTGGAGAGAAGACAGAGATTAAAAAAATGTCACGTAGCAAGATCATTTCACCTTGTACAAAATCCAAATACATCAGTTTGGAGATTTTTGTGTGTGACAAATATCTTAAAATTAAGCCATCAATAAACATCAAGAATTCACAAGATGTTTAAATATATATATAAAAATATTAAATAAACTAAACTGCTTCATAAACTTAGATTTTTATGAACCGGGATTATTTTTCAGCACACCATCCCGAACATGGGAGGTTAGAAAAATTAGTTTTCAAATGCCAAAGTTTCCACCATCCTGTAGGCTATGTGAATCATCCTGTCATCTCGGCCAGAAGACTAGTCATAAATCAGATTTTCAGTTTTTAGTGCAACATCAGATCTCTCGTGGCTCATCCGCCGACGAAACAGCCGAAGCTCACCATGAAAGTGCACTTGTGACTCCATTTCATGGTCCCCTTTAGAAGAGTTGTCAGGTTACATGGATTTCAACACGACAGCCATGTGGTTTTGAATCCTGCATGACAGCGCTGGAGACGAGCAGGAGACGCCTTGGATTTGTAATATGAAGATTCTTTTACCATCACACTGCATTACATTTGATACCACCACGTCACAGAATACCTCAGGTAGAAGTTTATACACAGTTCATTTACTACTTTACTGCTACTTTCCTTTTCCTTTTCATTCATTCTGGAATACTTTTCTGACCATAGTGCCGTACAGCAGTCAGATTGGTACGTGGTGCGAAAATATTGTGTCATTATCAGCATTTGATTAAATGTGAGACATGTTTGTTTGACATGACAAGTTATTTCTTTGAACTAGTGCTTTGGTAAAAGGGAGTTTTTCCTTGCCACTGTTGCCAAGTGCTTGCTCATGGATAGCATTGTTGGGTCTCTGTAAATTACATTACAAAGAGTAATGAGATAACCTATGTTATGAATTGGCGCTACATTAAAAAAAATTATAGAATTGAATTATCCTGCATGTAAGAGCAACTAACTGATGATTGTCATCAGTCTGCGTTTCAGTGGACATTTTTAGTGTCCCACAATGGCCCAAATTTTGTTTCAAAAGAACCCACAATGGCCCAACTATTGTGCATTTCCTTGTACCCTAACTCACCCTGTAGTTGTGTAGAACATGACATTACAAGAATTGAGTTCATATGCATTTCAGGAAAATTAGGTTATGGGAGAAAAGTACTGACGCCCAGATTATATCTTCATCAACATTAAAGACAGTAGACTTTTTTTTTACTGGACACATCTATTAAATTTTTATTCGATTGCACCAGCATAATGTTCACTATCCATGATTTTTCATTTTAAGCATGCTTAAGGAAATATTTGGTTAGACAACCGGGTTATGGTTGTGAAACTATGGTTTTGGTTAAATGCTGATTTGATATATGAGTCAAGATGCAGACACATGTCTCTGAGGTAAATGCCAAACTCTTTGTATACTACTTTGCATTTTAACTTTTCTCTGCAATATATGATATGTCACATGGCTTCAACAAATGGTGCCATTAAACATTTCTACTCACTGCAACCAGTCATTTACCACGTTTGGCCACTGAACAGTCTGTCTGAACATCTGGGGTTTAGGTGAGGTTTTTCTGAGGGCGGGGGATTCACACAACCTGGTGACTCTCAAGGGTTGATCCCGCCTGTGAACTCCAGTCCTCTACTGTCAGTCCCACAAGCAGTCTCATGTTACCCACTGATACAGATATAAGTAGCTCACTGTCCCATTCGTTTGAACTCACCTGAACACCGGTGATCTAAATGACCATGCTGTAAGGTCACGCGCCAGAGGTGCAGCTGAAATGGCGAACAGAGCTGAAACGAGAGCAGAGCTGGCCATGTCCAACTCTGTTGTCCGGACGGTGGAGGAGCGACGAGATACAGAAAACAACAAGAGGAGTAAAAATACACTCAGTCATTCATCAGAGCGTGTTTTTGTCCACCCAGGTGTCCTGGAGCTCTTTGCGGTTTCTCAAGGGGTCATCGGCATCAAAGGGGTCTACAGTAACAGATTCCTTGCCATGAATAAAAGAGGACGGCTCCATGCCACTGTAAGTATCCCACACAAACTGCTTCTGTTTGTCACCCTGTACCCTTTGTAGGGTTACTACATGTTAATTTGAAGTGTTGCAATGCTGTTGTCCAATCGTACAGCTGAAATGGCTCAGAAAATGTCAATCAGCTACTGCATTATGGTTTGGATTGTAAAAGTAATGCATATCGCTAATGTTTACTCTCTCACAGTTAGATTATTGCTGAAGATTTCTTAAAAGTTGCACTAATTAATTGTTTGAAATGTTGATAGTTTGGTAAATTAAAGTTAGCAAACAGTTGCCAATCTGGCAGACAAACGGAAACAGGCTAAAATGTTTATTGTTAATACACAAAATATTGAGTGCTCACACCTCTGAACTGTCTTTTCACCGTGGAATGAATCTAAAAATAGGGATAAAGGCGGACTCTCTTGGACAGTCTCCCGGCGAAGGCTTTCACGATGTTGCACGTGATTGTACATATGAAAAGTGACAGAGGAAGTTGTGTGAAGAGTAAAAAAAAACCTTCATAGATAAGTCTAAATCATGTTCTGACATCAGTCAGTTTTATATTGTTTACTTCTGATTTTGATCAACCATTTATTGTGTCCACGCCTGGTGTCAGAATTTAATTTGGCCAAATAGCATTATTGTTCGGACACCACACTGTGAATCTACATTTAATTTTCTGTTGATGCAATGCTCCTCTGTGCAGCAGCCCAACTTCTTTTGGACTTATTAAATGGGTGTATTTCTTCATCAAAACCTTGTCTAGTGCAGCTATATTTGTTGTATTTATTATTTGTTATGTTTGTGCCGCCTTGCATCTGTGCTGCAGAACAAAATCCCCAAATCTGACATCAGCATGTCATGGCATACTGCTGTAATCTTTAGCCATAGTTTCGAAGACTTTCAAATCCCCCCAAACACACAATAAGCCCAAATCGGCCCACAGCAGCTTGGCCTCTCTGCCTAAAGCAGGCTGGCCAGCCAGCCTCACTGACGATTCATCTGTGGGAGCATTGGCAGGCGTATAGATAGAAGCGGCGTCCTATTAGCATGTGTTAATGGAAGAGCAGATTAATTCTTGTCTGGGACAGCTGATAATATACAGAGGAGTGAGCCACAAAGTCAAGATCAATATGTTGCGTAAACAATCAGCCAGGCAAGCAACAATCGGTGATCCGGGGAGTCTGTGAGCTGCCGTGGGTGTGAATGCTAAGCGTTGGCGATTTATGCCCCCTCAGCTCCCGGCATTGTTTCATGAAACCTCAGCGGGGGAGTGATGTTGCGTCTTTCCTCAAAGTGCATTCTCAGCCATGGCTTCCTAAAAATCTACTAATGCAACTGTGAGCGGTCCACCAGAAGATACATATTCAGTTGTCATTCCAGCTTATATAAGTGCACGGGATAATTACTAACTTTCTCAGGGTCAAAGCACATCCCAAACAAGAATTAAATATAAACCAAAACTGGGGACACATGGATAATAAGACATAACAATGTGACAAAGCAAAACCGCACACTGTTCTGCTGGAAGTTTGTCATTCATGGCCACGGTCTGACTCAGTGGGATTTTCTCTCTTGTATGCATGTCTGCAATCCAGCCTAATCTGCCCCTTTGTCTCTCATTCCAAACTGTCAAAATATGCTACTTTCCACATCCAGTCCTTCTGCATCGACTCAAAGCTGGATTTTCTGTTGTTTGTGGCTGGTTCTGTTGTGTCAGCATGACTCCTTTAATCAAAACAGTCAGGCTGAAGTCAATGCCCTTAGAGCAAAGCTGTTTGCAGGTTCCAGTGTGGAATCGGCATTAATTAACAATCTTTGTATCAATCAAGATGAGCCCTTCAGTCAAGGACAGAAAATACATTTGCTAAAAAGCTACCATTTGCATAACTCATTATTTATTCTTATGATCAAAGAGCAGGATTAGTTACAGATCAACACAACTGGAGGCTGCTTTGCTCATGGGCACAGCAACATGCTGATTCTTCCTCACAGCTGAAGGGCAGTCCATCTTGTTGTCTCGGTTGAAGTTGAATTATGTTTGGTTTGCGATTGGTGTGATTTTCAGTGTCCGAGTTGCATGAGAGGCAGGAATAATCTCATTGGTTGAGTTAAATGTCAGGTATCAAAAAAGAAACGACAGTTCCCCATGATGCTTCCTGGGGAACCTGAAATGAATGGGCTGAAATCAACTCAAAGACCAAGTTTCACTGGGGGTTGCCTCATTTTTCTTCAATGGAAATTTTCACTACCATCAGACCAGATTTTCTGCTTGACACTTCAGTTAATTGAAAATGAATGCCCAGGAATTAATGATGTCCATCAATCCATCGTCAACCGCTTATCCTGCGTACAGGGTCGCGGGGAATTAATGATGTTTTGCTGTTAATATTCCCCACAAGGAGGAATCATAATTTTAATCATAAAATCTGTTGACCTTTTTCATCGGTCACCACCATCATGTCAAAATGTCCACTTGTACACAAGAAATCAAATCAGAGATATGAAACTCTAATGGGCTGATATTTACAGAGCACAGTCATGGTCCCAGCAGGATGAGCCCCTTTCATTTTAGAAACAACATCACCTTGCCAATAACACCATCTTTAGGACTAATTCTTCATTATAGGGATCAATGCTGTAAATATAACAAAACGGTCAGTGTGTTGAGCTTTATTCCATACCATGGCTAACAGAAGTTTGAAAAAGTTCATACTATAAAGGGTTCACTTGCTGGCTAGAATGTTTGGGGGGAACTTTCAACCATATCTTGTTGCCAGTTCCTCCATGACTACTAACTTCCATTCACTGAGGAAGCTTGGCAAAAAGTTTGTGAGTGGTCTTTGAGTGAAGTCAAAAAATGTGACACTATTCAGCCTCTAAACACTGATAACAGGCCTATAGACTTATTTTTAGATTGACTATATAAATTTAAGTTTTTTAATTTCATATTTGATATTTTAAACAGAGGGTTTTTTTTGCATTCATTTCTACTACTTACTGTTGATTCCCTGAACTCTGAGAGACGGAGAGGTTCTCTGGCTCCAACCGTTGGGGCTTATTTTTGCCTCCGGAGCAGCTCTGCCTCAAAGAAATATTTGTATAACTAAAACTCCAATCTGTGGCTACAGCTGCACTGTGCTATTTAACCGCCTTGATGATTTGGGGTGGATGTAAACCTCGGGGGCCACAGACAGGCTTGGGCCTCACGTCTGGGTGTCAGGTGACACCCTGAACCTTATCTTGTTGCACCGTCTGTCATATTTAATATTTAGATGTTTTCACAGTGGCAATTTATTGGTTAAATAAGAGGCGTGGAGACAGATGCACATTGCTCTGCATGACCTACTCAGCAAGCCATCACAAACATAATCTTTTGAAAGGTGAAAGGGTCACCTGCATACATTAAACCAACATTGACAGCGCAAGAGAGAGAGAGACAGAGAGAGAACGAGAAGGAGGCTCTTCTTTTCCTATTTAATTATAAGTTATTTTATTTCTTTAATTATACTTGTGTATATATATATTTCTAACAGCAAAAATCACAGTTCTTCTGTTTATGTAACATTTTGTTTCTTATTTCACACTTGCTTTGGCATTGTAAAGCTCTGTTTTCCATGCCAGTAAAGCCCCTTTGCATTGAACTGAATTGAATCAAAATGAAATCATAGCTACAGAAAATGCTGATAAACCATAAAGGATTTTATAAGTGAAACCACCTGAATGAACCCATTTTCAGCTACAGTTTCCTTTGCATCTCTGATGGATTTACACTGTAGACACTTTTTTTTGTCAGATCCTTAAATGTTTCCTTTCACAAACAGTTCATTACAAATCCAGGCCCTTAAGCTAGTGTGCATAAAAGTAGAGTTATAACATGGTCAATGTCAATGGTAAACATCTGTTTACCATTGACATTTTTTAGTTTTGAGTGTCAATTCTCACAATATATTTGATGGCCACAGCCATTGGTACAGACATTCATGTCGCTATAACTTTGGTGATCCCCTGACTTGTCATCTAGTGCCACCATCAGATCGAATGGGCCTACATGCAAATCTGATCAGCTGTACTAATCAAATGTGGAGATGCTAACACACTAAACTAACATTGTGACAATGGTAAACATTAATACACTTAACTGCTATAACAAAGAAATGGACTTTTTGAGACAGCATCATATCTCACAAATGATAAATAACAACAACAAAATGTGCTATTTGTTCTCCACTATTGATAAACTACTAAATCCCACCTGATCAATTCCTTCTGAACTCTCTTAAATAAATGCAATGACTTTGCCACTTACTTCCAAGACAAAATCTCCAGCATCAGAAATAATACTTTAATATTGCACAAATGTGAATGGAGCCTGTCTGTCCCCTCACATCGCTCAGCCATCCTGTTTACTCCTGACGAGGTGGTTCAGCAGCTTAAATCTTCCACCTGTTCTCTCGATCCTATTCCCACAAAACTGTTTAAATGTCTCTTTCACTGACCAGATGATCTTCTGCATATCACTAATACCTCCCTACAGTCTGGTGTTTCCCCACTTCTCTCAAGCGTGCTGTTCTCACGTTACTGAAAAAAAGTAGTCTAGACCCATCCATGACTAGCAACTATAGACTAATCTCCAACCTTCCTGTTATGAGTAAAACCCTTTAAAAAGGTTGTCTACAAACAACTGCATAGTTACCTAACCCTCGACAACCTGTATGATGTGTACCAGTCGGGCTTTAGAGTGAGTCATAGCACTGAAACAGCTCAAAGTAGTCAATGATCATAATATCAACAGCGATGCAAACACATTTTCTATTCTAGTTTTATTAGACCTGAGTTTTGACACCTGATCATGACATTCTACAAAATATACTTGAAAACTGTATTGGAATATCTGGACCTGTTCTTCAATGGTTCTCAATGTATTTACAAGGAAGGACTTTCTACATATCTATTGGCAACTTCACATCTGAAGAAGTCAAGATTTCTGTGGGTTCCGCAAGAGTCAGTTTTTGGTCTACTGCTATTCATTCCATACATGCTCCCTCTTCGTACTACCATAGAGAATCACAATGTATCCTACCATTCTTATGCTGGTGATACACCGCTGTATGTCTCAATTTCCTTAGACAACTAATCCATGTTTACTGAAAAGTTAAACTGTGTAAGAAATGTGTTAGACGAATAAAATTTACTTGACTTATGTATCAATTATTTACATTTGAAAGCATGCTAGCATACTGACGTTATGATCTAGCTGAAAGCACAGATGTACCTAAATACAGCCTTACAGAGCCTCTAGCATGGCATGCGTGTACCCATTATGGGTCGTCAACTAAGAATTGCGTAGATGACAACAGGTGCAAACACAACTGAGGTGGGAGTATTTAAATGAGGGTTTGGTGTGTTTTAATGGTTTCCACCATGGAGAGTCGGGAGGGAAAGCAGTCACTCCGTAAAAACCTTGGTTTCATTCAGTGTGTCACTGAGTACTTGGGACAGCACGCCTGAAAAACTGTTTTGGGAAACCCCAGCAGAAACAGCTACAGTATGCTGGAATGACCCAGACGCGAGTAAATGCCAGCAGATTGTGATTCATCCAGCCAGATGGAACGACCACCGACCGTCTGCACCGTGCCCGGTCGCTCTGTGATCTCCTGACCCTGGCCCTGTACACTCCAACGCTCCATTCCCTCTCCGATACCTACAATGGGTTGTGTCGGTATTACACCGGCGCGCTGTGAACAGTTGGTGATCGTTCCCTCTGGCTGGATGAATTTTACACGTGATCCATGCACTACTGCAGCAACTTCCTAAATTCTTCCATCTCACGGAGAAAAGAAGTCAGGTCGAAACAAAATTTGCTTTATTGGCATGAATGTTAATACATCAGTATTGCCAAGGCTAAAGCGAAATACAAAAAAAAATTCTATTCATATAGTTCATCGAATAAATAAAATAAAATAATTGTATTTCTATATTTTGGATATAGAATGTAAATGACCTTTATTAATCTCAGCATCTTTCAAATACTGGTTGTTATATATGCTTATTCATATCATACATTTTCTTCTTAAGTTAGGTCATTACATTTTGAGTGTTCACACACACGCGTTTTAAGCGAATATACACAGCCCGCGGATACTACAGCTATATGAACCCAAAGTAATCCCTTTGCTGTGATTTAATTGCAATAAACGGATCAAACTGATGCCGAAATAACTACAATATGATGCCGTTTTGTTAGACATATGAATTCATACTTTTAAAATACGTGTTTTCTGAATGGAGTTCGGATCGATCAGGGCTATGCTATGCTAACCTGTTCACAGTAAAGTACAACGACAGCTGGAATAAAGTTACAGGCACACATTTTCTAAACTCACCAGGTGGTTCAACTTCCTCGCTTTCTTTTCTCCAAGTAATGTCCAGCTTTGTCCGGTTTTAATATAAAAATGAAGTAGTAGTCCAGCAGAACTCTGGTGCCATCCGACGCTAACAACAACAGTGGAACCGGATGTGCACGGAAGCTAGCTGCCGAGAAGCGCAAGTAAAGATAAATCAAGTTGTAATTCCAAAAACTAGTAAAAAGCTAATTTAATAAAACCAGTTAACTCTGACCTCCTCCCGCTGGCGTAGTTGTCAGAGCAGAATCCAGACCCACTATGGGTGTATATTTGTCCGAAAGCTGCAGCGCTACTTCCTGTACACTTCCCCGTTCTTTAGCAGCTCCCCGTCGGCCAGTGGATTGTCATTACACCGCTCGCCTGGTCCTCTCCAAACAATGCTCCAAAGCCGCCGGTGACATTTGGACAATCTCACCGCTGATAGGCTTTCGCAAAGTCACGTCAAGCAAATTTCTCGCCCAAGATGAAAAATTTGAACTCGTGCAAACCAGCAAATTGCGCGAAAAACGCCTCATTCACGCCGCCAGGAGCGAATTCGCAGGAATTTGCATCTTTGCAATGACAACATCAAGCCGCCAAAAACGCTGGATTCGCTTTTGGTGGGAACGCACCTTTAAAGGGCAATTATCCTCGTAGAGTTTACTTGGTAGTACAGTGTAAAGAAACGCAGCATATGTGTGTTTTGCAGTAACTGCAACATAAGGTTAAATAAGGTTAAAGCTGCATATGTGACATAAAAATACTGTTATTAAATATTTCATTATTTAGTTTCTAACGTTTACTTATAGCAGTCTTATCAGAGGTTGTTACTAAGCTAACAGGTTAAAAAGGTGATTTTTCGTGATTGGAATATAAAAGGAGAGTAATGCTTTTAATTTTATTTTCTTTCGTAGCTCTTACGGTGTGTTCAAGGTGTATTCAGGTTTATGGAGCTACAGTATTGTCCTATTTTACCATGAATAAAGCCGTAGACCATCATTCAGCCGGGGATGCTACATAGAATAATACCGGTATTATCTAATATTGTTAATTTCTCTACGTCTTCTTTCAAGGCAAAAGTAGTAAATGAACAACAGGTGCTATTTTGCACTTTTGATTGGCATTTTTTATTTTATTTATTGATTTTGCATTGCTAAAGATGCTAAGCTAAGTGTTTTTCAACCAGTAAGAAACCCAGTCCCAAGTTTGTGCATAGTTTGAGTGTGGTCCTAGTTCAGTTTGTAGTCTCAGATTTGAGTGGAATTGGAATTCAAAATTGCTCTATCCATCTGTCTGTAATAGTTGTAAGAATATAAAGAACACATTTTTGTCAAGAAATATTATTTGGGTAGAGGGGGAAAAAGGTTAGCCATCGGTAACTTTCTAACTCTGCCCTCTATAAAGCTACCCCGAGGATCATGGGAAAGGTCCCTTTAAAAGAGTGTGACCAATCCAGCTGGGCAAGAGACAGCTTAAACAGCTGTACAAGTGTTATGATTTTAACAATAAGATCTTTGGAATCTGGCTGCAGCCATTAAATCCTATGAAACACAGCAGGGGACAAAGCCCCTTCCTAGTATGCGTGTGTGTGTGTGTGTGTGTGTGTGTGTGTGTGTGTGTGTGTGTGTGTGTGTGTGCGTGTGTGTGTGCCTGTGTGTGTGAGTACATTCATACATGCTCCAATGGATTTGTTTCCAAATATGTAATTCCCTGACTGGTACCAGAGCTGGTGTGTTGCTCAAATGTAGCGTTCTGTTAAATCACCGCAATCCACCCATAGCAGTGACTCGGGAGGTCTGTGCAGTTTTCTAATCATTTTTAAAAACAACAGCCAAAAGGAACAGTCGGTCACTTTGAATAACTTAAAGGTTTGTACTGTTATGCCGCGGCCGCAGCGCTCTCTCTTGTGACTGGCATGTTTACCAAACGCTGTAATGGCATCATTTTCTGCTATGCTTCACTCTTCAGCAAAGCAGAACAGTTTGTTTTATTTCAGAATGGCAGAAGGTTATACAAGGAAGTCATACTAATTCACGAAAGCAGGCATCCCTGGGTACATGTCAGAGTTTCCCACCCAAGATATTTTTAGGCACAAAACTGGAACATTCACTGAATATCTGCGTCTCCGTTTGTGAAATGTGGTGTGACAGCACGTAATACAGCATGCCGGTGTTGTCTTTACATTTTTACCAAACATGTAGTATATTGTCACGAACATTTTAGTAGAGGACGTTTGGTTTGGTACACAATTTATTTCAGTAAATTACTTGTGGAAAATATATTCAAAAGTTCCATGTGGATCTTTGAGATTATTATTTCTGATGTATTAATGCATAAGCAGCATATAAATCCACCCCTATAGACCAGCCTATTTAGCTAGCATATAGCTAGGATCATTAGCATTGCCCACGCAAATTAGAAGCCAGAGCTAAATAAAGCCCTTCAAAGTCATCACTGAGATATTTTAGGTTTCTCAGTAAATTATAGCAACAAGGAGCAGCGGGGCAGAGAACTGTTTCGACATTGTTCAACCTAAGCCAGAAACCACAATGTATCTCCAGGAAAAATCATCAATATATATATATATATATATATCACATATTCTTACAAGTAACACATTTCTTAAAATGTTTAGTGAAAGACAAAATTAATCTATTGAATGTGTTACATGCTTTCAGTAATTTGTCTTCACCTCACAGATACAATCAGTCCATTGCTATTGTATCAAACAACATGGCCAGAAAAACAACTTCCTGTTTGTCTTCATTTAGAAGCTGTTCTTGGATGAAGTTAATGCAAAGGCCACAATAAGTTGTTGGACCACTAGAAAGGAGGCCCTGCTACTGTCAGTCAAAGCATCTCTGTGATAAGGAAAGTCATTTAGATGCTTTGAAACCCGCCCAAGATGAAAGCGTAATCTCGTGCTGTTTTGGAGCGGTCTCACTTTTACAGCAGCTAAACCAATCAGATCACAATCAGACAATATTGTGTTGAGCCACAATGGGGCCGTGCAATAAGCAATTATAGATTAACATAACAGAGTGTTTGACGTTTTCCCACTCTGGGACAAAAAAAGATCCAAGTTTTTTCCTTCAGTTTTGGCTTAGGCATAGGTAATAAGTCTAACATTAGCCTCGCTTTCCATCATATTTAGTCGCCCTCCCTGATCAGCCATTGTGTGAGAAAACATCATTTTCAATTTAAATGATTTTTGTTGATTTGTTACATAGTGAAACAAAGGTGTCCCTTATCCCACTGCAAATCTGACAGGCGATTTAGGCACACAGACTAAATCGAATCGAAGAAGGAAACACATCTCACAATAAGGACAGTTTACATAGAAAATCACTAAAGGTTTCACGCAGTAGCACTGTGTGTGCCCGTGTGTCAGATCACCATTAATAATGAAATAAAATTGCATCACTGGCAGAGGTCAGCTTCAACATGCTTGTTGGTGGGATCTTTCTTGTAAATGAAGTGGAGCCTTCCACTTTTCTTTCCCCAAATTAAAGATAATTACCTTAGAAGAAGTTAACAAGGGATTAGGTTACGTGGCAGCATGCAAACAGTCCCCACATGCTCTGCAGCTGAGATTTGTTTACACGTGGAAAGATCCAGGATCATGAACTCAGAAATGGAACATGTGGAACAATTTACAGATTTAGTAGACTTAAAGATGTGTTACTTAAAAAATAATCACAAATACTCTCATTGACTGATCTAAACAAATGGACTATAGTATTCTGGCTCGGTTCCATTAGATTAAAGTCAAGAAAAACACCTGCTGATACCTTATATTTCCCTTCTTTTGTAGGAATGGTTCACAGACGACTGTAAGTTCAGGGAACGTTTCCAGGAGAACAGCTACAACACTTACGCCTCAGTAATCCACAGGAACCACAGGACTGGTCGCGAATGGTACGTGGCCCTCAATAAGAGAGGGAAAGCTAAAATGGGCTCCAGCCCGCGGGTCAAATCCCAGCATGTCTCCACCCACTTCTTGCCCAGGGTCACCCTGCACAACAAGAGTGAGCGAGGCTTCACCATCACAGACAGGAGCAAAGAGAGGAGGAAAGCCCCGCCACCGCCACCACCACCCAAACCTTCTCTGGCGAAGGCTAACATCCATGCGGGAACAGCACCGAGACGCACACAAGTGAAGTACTGGCCCAAATACCGGTTTGGATAGATGTCATAGGGTTTGGATCTATAGGGGCATACAAGTTGCATAGACGTTGGGCATCTAACTAATGGACGTACCCAAAAGACTGACAATGATCATTTATTACATTCAAAGCATTCCGGGTATCTATGAAGCATGTGAAAAACCTCAAAGGGCTGCCAGGTACAACTATTGAGCTTTTCTTTGTTGAAGCTATGATCAGAGTTGGGAGTTGTCTTTCCACTTGAGCTGATGATGCTCAGTCCTGTTTTATGTTATAATTTGTGTACATGGGAAACTTGCCCCATTGACATTTGAGATCAGATGCTGTTAAAAGTGAAATCTATAACTTTCTGCACATTCTTGGTGAGGCATACTGAAAATGATATTTGAATTATACATCAAAAACAGAAGAGTCATTCATGTTGTCCTGCTATCTTGCTGGCTAAATGAAAATGTCCTCAACTGGCCCTGTGAGGTCCTTTATCATTTCCTAGGAACTGTACAAAAATGATTATGGTGCAGAAAGAGGAACAGGTATGTGTTTTTCTTTTTCCTTTCAAATTTCTTTTAAATAAAAGATCAAAATTGAAATAGGAGGAAGATAAAGATGCCCCTGGGTCATAAATGTGCAGTTTGCCATAAGCAGACAACAATCATGTCTTTGTATCTGGGCTTTATTTTCCTCCAAATAATCAACCAGTGGTTAATAAGGAAACAATATTTAAGTTTTGAGAAACAGAAAACGAGTGGATATTAATAATTAATAATTGTAAGAGGTCTCCATTTTTCACTAGCCAGCAGTGGCTCCTACCTTCATTTTACAGTAGATGTCAGTAGAGATGTTAGAGAGTGCCCTTTGCAATTGTTTTTCTCACTCAAACAGACGGTCTAAAAAAAAGATTCATATTTCTGGGGATGCTTTTGTAATTTTAAAAGTGAAACTATTTTTGTACATTCCCATTTTTCAGAGTACAACAAAACATAGGTTAGGGATTTCAGCTTTAAACACTGAAAAATGATTATATCACAACACATGAACGGGTCTTTCAAACCTTGCTCGGAAAGTGCTTCAAACATGTCTCCTACCTAAACATAACAGACCAATTGTCCCCTTTCCCAACACCAGATTTATGATAATCAACATGAAAACGAGGACTGGTTATCTGCAGACAGGCCCCTTCCTCCTGGACAGCTGTGAGGGATCAGGGAGAAAACTGCCCTTCAAAACTATCATTTCAGCAACCGGCTGTCCCCCCAAAAAATCCAGAGTCATGACCTCACGGCATTCCACTCGCTGTCACCGCAGGGATAAAGATGCCAAGAAAGAGCAGTCACTTGTTTTGGGGAAGGTTGAAGCTGTAGGTGTATCAGATGGCAAACAGCCGTAGAAAGGCCCTGTAGGAACATACGGACATCTCTGGGGAGGAAGGCAGGGTTTGACTTAAAGTACATGAGCCTGAATTATAAATTAATTGCTGTATTTCATTTAATTGTTTGAATTACTTGAGCTACTGGTAAATTTTGCAGAAGCATTCTAAGAAATTCAAATGGACTGTAAAACTACTTTGATCATATTCCACTGTCACAACATGTGTGTTTACCTATGGGGAAATATTCCAAGTACATAATGTCACAATGTATGTCATCTACATTTTGACAACTGAAATGAAAATCTCATATATCTTCATAGATTCTTTTAAGCCTGTAATGGTCTATACACATTAAAATGATCTAACTCAATTGTGAGTTAAAAAGCTTTAGGGTTATGGATATGCTAGATTTCCCCTTATCTTTATACATTATGGTACATTTTTAAATTTAAACCTTTTATTTCACAGTGTAACCAAAAATGATTTACAGATGTGGTTAAGATTGAAGAAGCTACATGCTTGGATGGGATTCTGGTCTTGTCATCATTTATTAAGATGCTTCTGTCTTTGTCTGACTGTGTTAATAATCTGCTTCCTTGTTGCCATATATATATATATATATATATATATATATAAAAATAAAAATAAATACCTTGTTCCTTGGACAATGGTATTATCTAAGATTTTTAGAGACACCCTGCAATTTAACAAACAAACAGGTTGAAAACATAACGACCACCATCATGTAGTCACGTCAATTTTTTCAATATCACAAATCACGATTTGCCTCAAGGGGCTTTGCAATCTGTTCACCATACAACATCCTCTGTCCTCTGTATACCATCCATCCATCGTCAACCACTTATCCTGCATACGGGGTCGCGGGGGGCTGGAGCCTATCCCAGCTGACATCGAGCGAAAAGCAGGGTACAGCCTGGACAGGTCGCGAGTCTATCGCAAGGCCACACATAGACAAACAATTCAATTCAATTCAATTCAATTCAATTTTATTTATATAGCGCCAAATCACAACAACAGTTATCTCACAGCGCTTTTCATAAAAGAGCAGGTCTAGACCGTACTCTGTGATGTTATTTACAGAAGCCCAACAGTTCCCACCAAGAGCAAGCACTAGGCGACAGAGGCAAGGAAAAACTTCCTTTTAAGAGGCAGAAACCTCGAGCAGAACCATGGCTCAGGGTGGGCAGCCATCTGCCTCGACCGGTTGGG
>NC_060170.1:8598210-8599401 GCF_021292245.1 Micropterus dolomieu
ATGAGCCTGAATTATAAATTAATTGCTGTATTTCATTTAATTGTTTGAATTACTTGAGCTACTGGTAAATTTTGCAGAAGCATTCTAAGAAATTCAAATGGACTGTAAAACTACTTTGATCATATTCCACTGTCACAACATGTGTGTTTACCTATGGGGAAATATTCCAAGTACATAATGTCACAATGTATGTCATCTACATTTTGACAACTGAAATGAAAATCTCATATATCTTCATAGATTCTTTTAAGCCTGTAATGGTCTATACACATTAAAATGATCTAACTCAATTGTGAGTTAAAAAGCTTTAGGGTTATGGATATGCTAGATTTCCCCTTATCTTTATACATTATGGTACATTTTTAAATTTAAACCTTTTATTTCACAGTGTAACCAAAAATGATTTACAGATGTGGTTAAGATTGAAGAAGCTACATGCTTGGATGGGATTCTGGTCTTGTCATCATTTTTAGAGACACCCTGCAATTTAACAAACAAACAGGTTGAAAACATAACGACCACCATCATGTAGTCACGTCAATTTTTTCAATATCACAAATCACGATTTGCCTCAAGGGGCTTTGCAATCTGTTCACCATACAACATCCTCTGTCCTCTGTATACCATCCATCCATCGTCAACCACTTATCCTGCATACGGGGTCGCGGGGGGCTGGAGCCTATCCCAGCTGACATCGAGCGAAAAGCAGGGTACAGCCTGGACAAGTCGCGAGTCTATCGCAAGGCCACACATAGACAAACAATTCAATTCAATTCAATTCAATTCAATTTTATTTATATAGCGCCAAATCACAACAACAGTTATCTCACAGCGCTTTTCATAAAAGAGCAGGTCTAGACCGTACTCTGTGATGTTATTTACAGAAGCCCAACAGTTCCCACCAAGAGCAAGCACTAGGCGACAGAGGCAAGGAAAAACTTCCTTTTAAGAGGCAGAAACCTCGAGCAGAACCATGGGTCAGGGTGGGCGGCCATCTGCCTCGACCGGTTGGGGTGAGAGAGAGAGAGAGAGAGAGCGAGCGAGAGCGAGAGAGAGAGAGAGATGTAAGGAGAGAGAGAGGGGAGGGAGGCAGCCTACACAATATACACACAGAGGTACAGACAGTGAAGGTAATGTTGCTATAGACTAAATGAAAAATGGTACAGATATTTATAATAGTGTTAATGGTAA
>NC_060170.1:8599501-8616248 GCF_021292245.1 Micropterus dolomieu
GCGCTTTTCATAAAAGAGCAGGTCTAGACCGTACTCTGTGATGTTATTTACAGAAGCCCAACAGTTCCCACCAAGAGCAAGCACTAGGCGACAGAGGCAAGGAAAAACTTCCTTTTAAGAGGCAGAAACCTCGAGCATAACCATGGCTCAGGGTGGGCAGCCATCTGCCTCGACCGGTTGGGGTGAGAGAGAGAGAGAGAGAGAGAGAGAGAGAGAGAGAGAGGGGAGGGAGGCAGCCTACACAATATACACACAGAGGTACAGACAGTGAAGGTAATGTTGCTATAGACTAAATGAAAAATGGTACAGATATTTATAATAGTGTTAATGGTAACCATCGTAATGTTAATGATTATAATAACAATAATAACAATAAGACTAGCAACAATAGTCGTTGCAGCAGAGGGCGTCGAGCAGGAACACAGGGGCAGCAGGTGACCCGCAGCCACAGATCCAGACTCCACAGCTCCAGAGCCAGAAAAACAAAACAACCAGACACACTCACATAAGGACAATTTAGGGTCACAAATCAACCTAGGCCGCATGTTGCTGGATGGTGGGAGGAAGCCAGAGCACTCGGAGAGAACCCACGCGGACACGGGGGGGAACATGCAAAGTCCACACAGAAAGGCTGGGGCAACCGGGGTTTGAACCCACAACCTTCTTGCTGTGTGTATCCACCAGACCGCCGGATACATATATATCTTGATGCCGTTTGTTTTTTAATGATCTTCTGTGTCGTCATGATGTTTATGGTCCTCATACACGTCCCAAAGAAATATTTTTTGTACCAGAATTTTTTTTATAAAAACTTGTATATAGCTTAATGGAGAGTTTTTATGTTACATGACTATTAAAAAATGAATATATCACTGGATACTCACATGTCTGTCTATCCATGCCAAATCTGCTGACTTGAGTATTCAGAGAGATTCTGCTGTCTGGTGTATGTACTATACAAGTTGGATGAGTTTTAATATCTTGTATTCTTAATTGCATTGCAGATTTTAAATGTTAAAATTAGACATTTGTGCTGAAATGTGTGAGTCTTGTACATCTCAATGAAATCCCAAAGAAGAGGAACCGGTCACAGAAAGAGTCCAGGATCACAGTGGAATCCGACTAATGAAAGACAGGTGTGTGTGTGTGTGTGTATGTGTGTGTGCTGACAGGACTGTGTTGGCTGATGTTCTCCAAATCCTCTGAGGTCATGACAGTTTTTACTTTAGTCTAAAACAGGCCCTAGCACTGAATACTGACCAACATTCTCCATCTTCTTTATGATATGAGCACGAGTGCAGTTCCTCCTTCCCTGACACTAATGATTCAACATTTAACCTCATTAACATTTTGTTTCAGTATGTCACAAAAACAGATTTTTTCTTTTATCCTGCTCTCTTCCATTAGGAGGTACGGGGTCAGGTCCCATATGGAAACTACAAGTCAGAACATCTCGACCTTTGCTGCATCATTTTTATTGTGATTTCTTTAATCTGTCTTTGGCAAGTCCCCCAACTTTATGGAAGTAAATACAAATCACTTCTTTAATTGTGTTTCATTATCCATTCTGGCTGTGATTGTCATCCCTCTCTTTTTTAAATTAAGGTGCAAAACATGACTGGAAGCAAAATTTCTACACTGTCTGAAAATCTTACAGATTGTATTATGAAAGTATTCAGTACATTGCAGAAAATGCAGACAAAATACTCTAAAAAATAAAACATTGGGTCAACAAAAAAAAATATGTTGTCCACTAGAATTTTTAATTTAAGACTCAAATCAATTTGAGTTTGCAATTTTTGAGTATGGTGAATTACTCTTTAAGCCACAATAAAACGCATTTCTAAGTAACATGAACTTAACAATTGTCAAGATGAATGCAAGTATTTAAGTTGATCCAACATAATGTTTTAAGTTAGGTCAAGAAGCTTTTTTTGGCCACAATAAAACACATTTCTAAGTAACATGAACTTAACAATTGTCAAGATGAATGCAAGTATTTAAGTTGATCCAACATAATGTTTTAAGTTAGGTCAAGAAGCTTTTTTTGGCCACAATAAAACACATTTCTAAGTAACATGAACTTAATAATTAAGTTGATCTCTGCAAGATTAAGTTGTGTGTTAGCGAGTTATCTTTAGTATTTCTTCTCATCAGAATCATAGTCTAACCATGTCTAGCTACTTTAGTTAGTAGTTTATAAATGTAGCTAGCCTACATGCTAACCGGAGAGGTGGCTAATGGGTAATCCCATATTAAGTTAGCTTGCCAACACGTTTTCCCTGGCTGCCTGGCCACCTATTACTCCCGCATTTAAGCCTACTAAATCAGTGACAGGCTACTAGCTAACTTTACCTCGGCACACAGACTGTACTAGCAACACTACTCAAATTTCAGAGTAAAGACTTCCAGATTTCGGTATTTGGTTACAGTAGGCTATCACTAACAGAATCCTGAGCGAATGCAAATATGTGTAATTAAGCATAAAATTACTTACCATTCAACACATTACGCTTCAATGAGTCTGCCTTGAACATGTCCACACATGCAAGAGAGGGAAACTGTGGGCCATTTAAACGTCAACAAATTGTATTTTACGTTAAACAGAACTTAAAATTTATTTATTTTATGATTTACTGAAAATGTTAAACTATGACAAGTCATGATAGTATATTGAATCAATAGGCATAATTTGTGTGTCATCCAAGCTCAATAAAATAACAATTACAAGTAAAAAGTCTAACTGTATCTCAGAACTTGATGTTTTATTTCACAACAATATATATATTTAAGTAATGATAAAGGTCCCCTAAATTAGTTTTTAGAGTGTTTGTAATAATTACCTTATTTATTTATTGTCCGTTATAGTCATCTAATAACTTTATTTGTTAATTAATTATTTTATAAATGTATTTATTTATGTGTGTGTTTTAATATTTTTGTCTGTTTTATTCTTCCGTTGCATTTTCTACCCTATTTATTTCCCCAATGGTATTTATTTCTGCCTGTCCTTTTTACATTTCTCTATGCATTTCTGCCTCATTATGCAAATGAGGAGGGGCTGTGTCTCAAGGGTAGAACTTCTCCCCTATTGGTGGACCAGTCCTCCATACTATCATGGCTTCATAGTCACAAAATTGTCTGTTGCTCCACTGACGCTGATGTAGTGTGTTTTACTTGTTCAAGAACACCGTGGTGATAAAAGAAGAGGTATGTTTCTAATTTATTTTGACTAATTAGATTAGATGTTAGAGTAAATAGTCCCCCAAAAATAATTATTGATTGGCTTATGGAAGGCCTTATCAAGAAGAGACCAGCACCATAGCAACTCTTCCAAGGCCTTGAATTCAGTTATTACTTTCTGAGAAGTTACAGACAGATACATCTGTCGCGCCCCCCTCTGCTGCGACCTAACCATGACGTGTGTGTGTGTGTGTGTGTGTGTGTGTGTGTGTGTGTGAGAGACTGCTTTATTTTTGTTGTCCCCTTGGTGTGGCTGCGTTTTTTGTTTTTGTTTTTGCTTTTTTCCTTTCTCTCCCTCATCTGCAGGTTGCCAGGAGGCATGTCTGCTGCCTGGGGAGCTGATTACACACACCTGCACATGATTTGCACTCCCTCGGGTTCCTGTCCTATTTAAGTGGCGGCCTGACATCCTGTCCTCGCCGGATCTTTAAGTCGTTTTCGTACGTCTTGGCTACCAGCTTGCTAGATTGAATTTGTACCTGTATTCTGCCTGTTTACAAAACTTATTAACTAACCTGTGTCTCCTGTGTTCAGAAACTCAACTGGACCCGTCGGAAACCTACTCTCCTCCCCCACCTCCTGGATCTCACTCTCCTGCCTGTTGCCTGCCTGCTTCTCCGCCTTGATCCCAGTCAGCTTCCCTCACCTGTCTGCTCTGCCTGCCCCGGTCTCCGCAGCCACCAGCTCTCTTGTTTAATAAATCTCTGAGAACCAGCCCTAGTGACAGGTATGATGGCGATCTTGGACAGTGTAGATCGTTTATGTGGACTTGTTTTTGCTCAGCAGCCCTTGACATACACCTCTGATGCGGCTAAGATCGCATACACCATCAGCCTGCTACGAGGTGAGGCTCTGGAGTGGGCAACCTCCGTGTGGGAGAGACAATCTGCGGCCACTGCTTCCTACGCAGCCTTTACATAGGAGATGCGTGAGCTTTTTGAACATCCTATTCGGGGTAAGGAGGCTGCCAAGAGATTAATGTCGCCAGAAGCTGAACACTCGGTGGACTCAGACCCTGAGCCCATGCAGTTAGGAGGCCACCGCCTCAGCCCCGAGGAACGGCAGCGCCGCCATGATAACAATTGCTGCCTGTACTGCAGTCAGTCTGGACATTACATCTCCGCCTGTTCTCTGTGCCCGTTAAACCGGCAGGCTCGCTAGAAGAGGGAAGCATCCTGGCGAGTCGGACAACCACTTCACTGGCTTCCCGACCCGGAACCCAACTACATGCCACCCTCACTTTTAAAGGTAACTGATAGATTCAGGGGCCGATGAGAGCTTTTTGGCCTCAGCTCTAGTCAAACAGCTTGGGCTGTCTGTCCACGAGCTTACCTTAGACGGTAGATTACTAGCACGTATAACCCACCGCACTGACCCCGTCCAGTTCCTGTCATCCTCGGTCACTCCTGGCTAGCCTTACACAACCCCATTATTGACTGGACTAATAACAAAATCACTAGTTGGCACACTTTTTGTTATTCTCACTGTTTGAAATCAGCCTGTCCTCAGTCAAAGCCGGCCCCACCTCCCTGCCCCGAGCCCCCTGATTTATCTTTCCCTATCCCGTCCCTGTAGTTTATCATGAACTCAATGTAGCTTTCAGTAAGCAACTGGCACTTTCACTCCCCCCTCACAGGCCATATGACTGCGCCCTTGACTTGTTGCCTGGTTCCAACCTGCCCACTGGTCGTCTGTACAGTATTTCTAAGCCCGAGAGAGAGGCTATGGAGACTTACATCACCGATTCCCTAGCTGCAG
Organism: Micropterus dolomieu; assembly: GCF_021292245.1. Classification (NCBI taxonomy): domain Eukaryota; kingdom Metazoa; phylum Chordata; class Actinopteri; order Centrarchiformes; family Centrarchidae; genus Micropterus; species Micropterus dolomieu. The sequence continues at coordinate 8,604,503 of NC_060170.1, forward strand.
GTATTATCCGCCCGTCCTCATCTCCTTTGGGCGCTAGCTTCTTTTTAGTGGCCAAAAAGGACAAGACCCTGCGTCCCTGTATTGACTATAGGGGGCTTAATAATATGAGTTAAGAACAAATATCCCCTGCCCCTTATGTCCTCTGCCTTTGACTCTCTGCAGGGGGCACGTGTGTTCTTAGTTGGATCTGCGTAACGCATATCACCTTGTGAGAATTAAAGAGGGGGATGAGTGGAAAACTGCCTTTAATACACCTATGGGGCACTTTGAATATCTAGTTATGCCATTTGGACTGACTAACGTCCCAGCAGTTCTCCAATGTCTTGTCAATGACGTCCTAACGGATATGCTGGGAAAGTTTGTCTTTGTTTACCTGGACGACATACTCATTCTCCCAGTCTGTCAGATCATGTCCAGAACGTCCGCTTGGTCCTGCAGAGGTTGTTGGAGAATAAGCTGTTTGTCAAGGCAGAGAAATGTGAGTTCCATTCCAACACCGTGTCCTTTCTGGGTTAGTCCATTGCAGAGGGACAAATGAGGATGGATCCAGCTAAGGTGAGAGCTGTTTTGGAGTGGCCTCGGCCTGTCAATCACAAGCAGTTGCAACAGTTTTCGGGCTTTGCTAATTTTTACAGATGCTTAATCAGGAACTTCAGTAAAGTCGCAGCACCTCTAACCCGTCTGACCTCCACGGCTAAGCTGTTTGCATGGCCCCCTGAGGCAGAGGCTGCCTTCAAGGAGCTTAAGCAATGTTTCACATCCGCACCGGTTCTCACTCAGCCGGACATGTCCAGGTTAATTCATTGTTGAAGTGGATGCCTCTGACGTCGGCGTGGGGGCCATGCTCAACGCTCCGCCCTTGATGGTAAGCTACACCCTTGTGCCTATCTGTTCCGTCGTTTTGTCCCCTGCAGAGCGTAACTATGGTGTCGGAAACCGGGAGCTACTCAGTCACTATTACACTGGAAGAGTGGAGGCACTGGCTGGAGGGAGCGGAGCATCCATTCGTTATTTGGACTAATCACAAGAATTTGGAATACATTCAGTCCGCCAAGCGTCTGAACCCCAGGCAAGCCAGGTGGGCATTGTGGTGTTTATTATATATATTTTTTTTTTTGGTCGTTTCAACTTTGTGCTTGCTTTCAGGCCTGGGTCCAAGAACACCAAGCCCGACGCCCTCTCCCAAGCCTTCTGCAGCACAGGGACCGACAAGACCACCCCGGATACCATTGTGCCCACTTCCTGTGTTTTTGGGGTGGTAGTGTGGCAGGTGGAGTGGCAGGTCAATGCTGCTCTCTTGAGTCGCCCCAGTAACTGCCCGGCAGGACTCCTATGTACCCGAACCGGTGAGGTCCTCAGTATTACTATGGGCTCACGCCTCTAAACTAACCTGCCACCTTGGTGTTGCCCGGTCTCTCTCCTTTCTCCGTAGAAGATTCTAATGGCCAACCATGGAAGCTGACACTAAGAGCGTCGTCTCAGCTTGTCCGGTGTGCGCCCAAAATAAGAACTCCAATCAGCCCCCTTCTGGTTATCTGCACCCGCTACCCATCCCACGTCGACCATGGTCCCATTTGCTGCAGATTTTGTCACCGGGTTTCCCCCATCAGAGGGTAAGACTGTGGTCCTCACTGTCATTGATCGTTTTAGTAAGTTTGCACACTTCATCCCTCTGGCCAAGCTACCCTCTGCCAAAGAAACCGCTGAAGTACCAGTGAGGGAGGTGTTTCACATTCATGGTCTGCCCACAGTTATCATTTCTGATCGAGGAACCCAGTTCACCTCTGCGGTCTGGAGATCCTTCTGCCGTGCCTTGGGGGCTTCCGTCAGCCTGACCTCCAGCTTTCACCTTCAATCCAACGGCCAAGCTGAACAGGCCAACCAAGTGATGGAGACCTCACTGCGTTGCCTGACTTCCTCCAACCCCACCACCTGGGCCTCACAGCTACCTTGGATAGAATACGCTGCCATTATCAGCCACAGGTTTGTCATCGTTTCCATAGACGCACATCTATGGATACCAACCTCCGCTCTTCCGTCTCAGGAAAAGGAGATCTCCGTGCCCTCTGTCCAGTTTCACATCCGCCGTTGTCACTGCGCCTGTTCAGCCCTTCTCAGATCGCTACCGCGGACAGGCCAATCGCCGACGCACCACTGCCCCTGAATACTCTCCGGGTAACAAGGTTTGGCTGTCCACCAAGGACATCCCCTTTAAGACTGACTCTAAAAAAACGGTCGCCCCGGTTCATTAGCCCATTTGTCATCGAAAGGGTTATCAACCCTGAAGTGGTCAGACTCAAATTGCCCCATTCTCTCCAGATTCACCCGTCTTTTCATGTTTCCCAGATCAAGCCTGTCCCCACCAGCCCGCTGCTGCTCTTTCCTCCTCCTCCCAGGATCATTGACAACGAGCCCGCCTACACCGTGCGGAGGATTCAGTGTCTTGTGGACTGGGAGGGGTACGGCCCTGCTCCGACTTTTTTCGTTATCAGCCTGGAGGTGTGTGAGACTGCTTTATTTTTGTTGTCCCCTTGGTGTGGCTGCATTTGTGTTTGGGCCTTTTTTCCTTTCTCTCCCTCATCTGCAGGTTGCCAGGAGGTGTCTGCTGCCTGGGGAGCTGATTACACACACCTGCACATGATTTGCACTCCCTCCGGTTCCTGCCCTATTTAAGTGGCGGCCTGACATCCTGTCCTCGCCAGATCTTTAAGTCGTTTTCGTACGTCTTGGCTACCAGCTTGCTAAATTGAATTTGTACTTGTATTCTGCCCGTTTGCAAAACTTATTAACTAACCTGTGTCTCCTGTGTTCGGAAACCTACTCCTCCCCCACCTCCTGGATCTCTCTCCTGCCTGCCTGCTTCTCCGCCTTGATCCCAGTCAGCTTCCCTCGCCTGTCTGCTCTGCCTGCCCCGGTCTCCGCAGCCGCCACCAGCTCTCTTGTTTAATTAATCTCTGAGAACCAGCCCTAGTGTCCAGTCTATTCCTGGGTCTTATCTGAAGTGTGACAACATCTTAGAATCATATCCACCATTACGCATGAGTTTTCATTTTCTACTGCGCCTTCCGGTAATCTGTGTTTTTATTTTTTTACAAGTCTTATCAGGACCAGCCCTGACAATGTTGGAGCCCTAGGCGAGATTTTAAATTGGCACCCCCCATGCCCAACCCTAAAGTCCACCTCAGGGGTTGGGATCATCAGTATCCACAGGAAGAAACATTCAGTAGCCAAACTCACAATTTTAGCATGTATAGATGAACAACAAGTCAGTAATCATGGTCAATGAATACATGTGATCCGCATACTTGTCAACCTCAACATCATAGCCTAAATTGGGAGACCAAACCATTTAGTTTCAATGGTGGAGGGGACAGAAATGATGAGGGTGTAGGGGTCCTCCCCTAGAAAATTTTAAGTATTGAAGACTTCCTGCATTCTGGGGAAAATTTCTGCCTCAATTATGGTGGGAAATTCTTAATTTTGTAAAGGGAAACACACAATTCAGACAGCAGGTGACGATTCATTACATCCAAAAAATGTTCACATTCAATGCACATTCAGAATCTGTCCCACATATCTTAGTTCTCTGACATGTCCAGAAAAAGTCGTAACATAACGAGACTGACATCACTATTAAATATTCATAATATTTAAGTCTACCTGCTCTATACTCTGTTGTGCATTACTTAGTATTAGTCTAGACAGTCTGACCGTGCACAGACTGCATGTTGCATGTGAAACTGAAACACCACAAATCCACACACGTTCACTTCAGCAGCTCACAGTCCCAAACAGAGCAAGTCTGCGCCTCAGGTTTTAGATGTTTATATTGCAAAACACTACATGACTCTTTAAAACTGTTTCAATATAATATCCGATTACCTGTGGATACAGCAGCTGGGCAGAGTTGATTCGCGCCGAGTCGAAAACCTTCTCTTGCAGCGCCCGCTGACATTTCGTGCCCTAGCCCATGTCGCCTATGCCACAGACCGGCCCTGAGTCTATCTAAATCTTCAAAAATTTTCAAAACGTAGGCCTATGTACAGTAGGCTATATTTAGTTTATGTGAACCTGTCTCACAATGAGCAAGCACTTGGCGACAGTGGCAAGGAAAAACTCCCAGACCTTGCGCAGAACCAGGCTCTGGGTGGGCTGTTCATCATCTCTCAGTGACACACACGGGGATATGGTGAACATATTGTGAACATTTTAGAAACACACAAGAGTTTAAATTTGGATTGATTTTTGTAAGGAAAAATGCAATAAAATACTTTTTTACATTTGACACTACAAAAATCTTTGAGGATCAAAGTTCACTCTTGACTTTGAAAACAGCAGTTGAGAAACTGCAAAAATCTTTACTGGACTAGACTTTTTCATAGCTGACATTTTGTAGTAACAGCTAGGCTAAATGTTGTTTCTAGGACTGAGACAAAAGCAAAATAACCATGAAGAAAATACTGTTTATAAGTTAATATTGTGCTGTATAATCATCTTAACACAGTTGAACTGCCATATAACTTTAACAGTACTGTTTACCTTTACCAATATCCTTTGATAAACATTTATTTGAAAGTCAGCTAAAATGAGTCAGGAGACAGAAAAAGACATAACACAGAATAAGAACAGAAGTTTTTCATTTCTTATTCATACTGGTGTTAAATAATGAAGTGAGTCTTTATTTTGATGTAAGAAAGTCTATTTTTTGAGTTGAACTTGAAGGAGCGGGATCCCCTATTGACCAACTTACATCTCTACTGCTCTGCCCACCAAACATGCCTGCCATCTGCCACTTCCTTTAGTCTTATTTTCTGTCTGCATATGGTCCTATTGGCCTCAAGTCACATGGCTGTTGCATTAGAGTTCATGTATAAATTATAATAAAATTATTAATCATTACCTCACTTTCCGTGGACATCATTGCAGAGTTGTTAAAAGTCATGCGGAATGAGACATTTTAAACAAAATGATAATAAAAGATGATAATGACAGCCAAGAGTCACAGTGTTTCTGTAGCCTAAATGGAGCGGGGAACATTCCCACTGAACATTTTGTTCTGTATTTTACAGCCAGTAAAGGCGCCAAATAGTGTATATTTGCCAGGATGTGGGGACTGACATCATGGGAGTGGATTACTTTGTCATCTTGTACATTATTCCAGCTTTAGGCCCAACAGTCTATGAAGTGTAAATTGAATTCAGTGAAGTTTATCAGGCACACATCGGCTAATTATACATACAGCAGGCTATTACAGAGATAGGGATGAGGTATTTTTTAATTTTAATGACATAAGGTCAATGATGAGGTCCAAATCAGACTTCTTTTTCGTCTTCTTAGGTCCATCAGTCACACTTCACCTGTTGACTTCCGCTTCCTGTGATGTGCCGCCAACGTTAGTAAAGGTAGGACGGTTGCCATAGCAGCCTTTTACAACACAGACAGCGTGAAGATGGAGTACAGCACACCCGCCCGTTTCCACGGCTCTATAACACAGTTTAAAGTGTACGAAGACTATCTAGACTCCAGAGTCACACCGATGGATTTATTTTACTTAAAAGTGAGTCTCTCTGTTACAAACTACTGATTTTAGCCGTCCATGTAGCGTTAGGTTCTCTTTTGTACACCACGTCAGAACCGCATTAACTAAGATGCCAGTTTAAGGTTATCTTTGCAAGTCTGTAGCAGTTCAAGCTATTAAAACATAACGTTGGACTTTTCAAAATTACCAAGACCCCTTCTTCCATTCGGCATTTACAAAATCCTCCAGCCCATTCTTATTAATAATAACGTATGTTCTTTTGGTTGAGATCCCTTGCTTTCAAGTTACTGGTGCAAGAATTGTAACTTACTGTAGCAAGAATGCTATGAAGCAAAAATCTCAATTTTAAAAGTTGACTTTTTTTATTACTGTATGTGCCGAAGTGAACATTGTATCCTTAAGATGAGTACATTGATTTAACGGACCTTTTACGAGGTATGCCTATCTTACCCGTAAGCAAGGTAACACACTTGTCAAAACTCTGAATGGAATCTGGCGTATAGTCCTCTTAGTCAAAACAACGTAGCGTGGCTACTTTACCTGGCTTACGTGAAGTCACGTTAAAGTACACAACGTGTTTTTGTTTGTTCTTATTTTGTTTTATCGTTGTTTTTCGTTTTCTGGACAGTTTTCATTAGCACGCAATAACTCTTGCTACATAAAGCAGTGATCTGCCAAATGCTGGCTTTGCCATAGGGGAAAGTTTTCGTGGTGTAGTGTCTGTCGTTGTACACTAGGTGGCAGTCACACACAGGTTTGGTAATAGAGCTTTAAACAATGGATTCACTAAGCAGCTACAACAATGCACTTATTTCCTTAGTCTTTGTCAAAATGAAGACCAAAACACACCAAAAAGTCTAAATGAATCATTTGTCCTATATTGGTGTAAGTGAAACTGCTGTTTAGCAAATTAGAAATTAATAAGTTAGACACTTATACCGCAATATGGTCAATATGGAGTGAAAATCCTAAATTTATGATAAGATATTCAGACTACAAGTCCTGAAAAAGTTTTAAAATTATTCAAATTGTATAGTTTCAAGAATTCGGAAATGCAAATGTTGTTATTGCCTGAAATGTGTCCACCATTATATTAACCAAAACATGCAGGCCTTATTCTGTCCTTATTCTGTCCACTGATTTATTTAACAGAAAAGGGTGATTCATAGCACAGATAGAGGTCTTTTTAAAATATTTATAACTATATATAAATAAAGATATAGATGTTCTTTCAGGCTGTAAGTTAGAATTTACATCTTCTTGTTAGTGGAATCATATTTCGATTTTCTTAGATCTCTTCAGGTTTTTCTTTCTTACTTGCAAACAAGTTGGCTATTTCTAAATAGGCTTGAATTGAAACCGCCTATCAGAAATGGGCAATGTTGCTTTTGACCAGCAGATGGCACACTTACTAATGATATGTGTAGTGTCTGTGTCTGCTTTGTTTGAACACCTGTGTCCACACAGAGTAGAGAACAACTTATATCTGACCTGATAATCAGCTGCTTTCAATCACAGTCAAACTCAATCACCCCTATGTGACATAACACAGTCAGTCCAGGTCATCTAACCTGTGCAGTCATGCTGATAAGGTCTAAGTTCTGATAAATCAGCTAATTATAAACCTGTTTTTCCTGGATGATGACATTTAGGACTTGTCACAAACTATGAATATAAAACTCAAAAAAAGTGGTTAAATAGGTTTGTATTATAAAGCCAGTATGGCTTTTGCCAGGTTAGATGTTGTAGAGTATTAGTCCAGGTCCTGCATGGTGTGTGGACTGTTAGAAGCAGCTCATTCAAATAGACTTATTCAATGAGCCTTGAAAATGTAGACAATGATTTTCAGGCCAATTTTAGGACCAGCAAATGTCTGAGACTCATTTCTGGTGAGCCACATCAAAGTTAAAGGAAAATATAACTTTTCCTCTGGGGTGCGGACGCAGGCCCGGCTGCTGGGATTTTGGGTAGGAGGACATGTGGCGGAAGCTTTGATCTGACAAGCCACAGGATTTGACAGCAAGATTTGGTTTTTAGATGATGACTTTATGGCTTGGCTTTAATGACGGCGGCTCTGCTAACGGTGATTGGATTAATGTAGCTAATAATCCCTGCGGAGGAAGTGACACATGTACGCTCACACACACTCAGAAAATGAATGGACCTGTAGGCATGAAATCACACTTAACCCACTGCGATGCAGAGCAGGCTGTCACTTCCATATTTTTGGGGAGGGAAGTGTAATAGCAAATTTAAACCAAATTTCAGAGCGGGGAGACTTGCAAAACAGTTGGTGCAACAATGGAAAATAAGTCATTGAAATAATTTGTCAAGCAAATATGTCAAATATTCTCTGGTTCCAGTTTCTAGATGTGTTGTTTTATATCACTGTTAATGTTTAGCTGTTGGACTGTTTGCTGGAAAAAACAATTGAAAGGGCTCAGGGAAGTTGTCACTACTCTCTGACATTTAATAATAATAGATAATAGTAGTTGCACCCCTAAATTGGCCTCTAAGAAGAGTAGTGAAAAAATAAATCGCAACAATCACAGCTTATCACAGCCAGATTTCAAGACTGACAACATCTGACAATCTTCAGCCCTGCCTGCAGGCCGTGTCCCCTCTCCCTGACTGACTCCTCTCCTTTTCTTTTCTCATGCAGAGCAGGGAGTTGGCCCGTAAGCTGGTAGAGCACGGCCACAAGGGCACGGTCCTGAGCAGGGAGGAATTTGAGGAGAAGAAAGCAGCTGCACAGGCTGCAGAGGCCGCGAAGAGCAACACTTTCTACAACAGGAGCCGGCCAGTGTGAGTTAAATTCTCACCAACCCACCGTGCTCACTGACTAACACGGGAGACAAATTCACACCAACCACCAGTCAAATGCTAGAACATCAGGAGACTTTGTTATATTCTGAAAAATTAAATTTAGCTGTTTTAAAGTCCGACTGTGGTGAGTGGATTTTGGAATCAATCAGTCCCTGTAGCCAGGAGGAGAAAAGTTACTCTCCTGGTCTCTGCCTCTCTATGTTAGTGTTCTGTGGTTCACTGAATTGACTTCTCATTTAGTGTGAAGGAATAATATTTTAAATGAGTGATCCTCACTCCTCTGTCTTGAATGTGTTTGTTTTGGTGGAAGCTTGGGGCTCCCCGTGCATCAGTTTCCATACTAGTGCTGTGATGCCTCAGCCAGTTCCAGTTAAAAACCAGATCCATCTCAGGCCATATTTTTGTCAAAGGATATGACAAAAAATATGGCCATGACGTGAATTATCCACACATTTTAAATTGAACTTTTCATGTACTTTATTTTCTTTCTCTACTATCAAGGTGTTTTGTGTGATTTCAAATTTGCAAGATGCCAAAAAAGCGGTGCCCGACGAGAAAGAAAAGCCACTATTCATCTGGTGGACTTGGGTCACCTGGGTCAGACTGTTGTTGAGCAAAACACTAGCTAGCAGCTTCAAGACTGCTGCTGTTATATCTCTGTTATTGTATTGGCAATGTACAGTAAATAATACTCACACTTGAGAAAAATTAGCAGCGTGGCTGAAGTTATCACAAAGACAATGATTCTATCCTTGTTTTAACTCTTGTGGGGTAAACAGTAAAATTATTCCTGTTATTAGGTATTCCAGGAATGTGCACCTGTTTGATTGCCGAATGATACTGCGTTGGATTGCTGCAAAAGTTGAGTCAGCTTCAACAGTTTTGTCGTACAACCTTGTGGGGTTTTTTGCCAGGGCTCTCGATGTCACGATCCTCACTCTGCCAGTGCAGAAGTCTCATTAAAATGAATGGAGGCTGCAATTTTGACACTGTACTAAGAATGATGGTATGAATGTGAATTTTACAGGCATAAAGTCAATGGAAAGACATAGTTACTGAAGATGCAAATTCAAGGTGCTGCAAATGACTGTGCCAGTTAAAAATCAAGCCCTCATTCAGAGGCTGAACTGAACACAAAGGCACAGTCGGTGTGTAGTTTGTTAGCTAGCTTACAGCTAATGTCTGTAGAGTTTAGGGCTCCACCTAATGATTCATTTCATTGTGGATTAATTGTTTCGTCTATGACATGTTAAAAAAGCTTGATCAGATACCACTCACCACTGCGATGCCTTCGATTTGCTTGTTTTGTCCGACTAACAGACCAAAAACCTAAAGATATTCAGTGTATTAATATGACTGTGAAATGAAATGAAATAGCAAATGCTCACATTTAAGAAGCCTGTACCCAGGGATATATGGCATTAGCTTACTAGTGTGAGAGAATATATTTTGTAAATATATACAATGTATTTCATAACATCTTTTTCTTTCTTTCTGTCTTTCTGAGACGGGATTTCTGTCTTTCTGCAACGAGCGGCAGCGGTAGTATCTAGAGGAAAATGTAAAAAGCATTTTTGGCTGAAGTTCTGCTCAGCTAATCAAAGCATAACCGGTCATAAAATCTCAATCTTTTATAGTTGTATCCGGTGCGGGAGCTCATACAATCCTTTTTCCTTTTACAAAATAGAGGATAAATGGGAGTAATTCATCAAGACCATGTCTTACATGAGCAAAGCTTTTATTTGAACAAGGCCCGTCCATCTGTCTAAATTCAAATAAAAATTGTTAACATAAACAAGCTGAATGACAAAACTACAATCTGGAGTGCTCTATAAACTAACCCTCTAGAGAAAAGTGATCACACAGATATTGTTCTCATTCTTGATGAAGCCATGTGGTTGTGGTATCTCCTTTGATGACAAGCCAGAACAGACTCCAAATAAGACCATTCACCACACACACACACACACACACACACACACACACACACAGGGTTTTGGAGGTATCCAAACATTTACCTGCTAGGTGTTGAATTTGATTGAACCCTCAGATGCTTATCCAAACGTGCAGATGTCTCGCTGTTGCCTCCCGCCCCTCCCCAAACGTCTGTGAACAGCAGTGACACTGGTGAAATGGGAGCCTCCACACCTGCACTTACAGTGATACTAGGCCACAAAGCCTTTCATCTTGTCCCAACAGGATCCAGGGCAATGTTGTACGGGAACATTGGGATGTTATATACACAGCGGTCTGTTCCGTCTCCAAGATCTACATCCATGTAGAGGCTGTTTCAAAGGCTGTTATCCTGAAATGTGTTTGTATGTGTCCAAGCTATGTTTGGCATAAAACGCCACATGGACAACATCCCGTCTCAGTGATTTTAAAGGAATGCTCCACAGAAATCTGTCGTTTGAGTATTAAATACTCCACCATGTAGTTTTGAAAAGTTTGTGGCTTGCTTTTTTTGTGAACGACGGTAGTAGTCAGTTTTGATTCACAGCAGTTGCATTAGATTCCAATTGTGACAAAGTGAAATAAAGCATCTAAACATTCATAAAAACACTATCCACACTAGCATTAAAAGAAATCCCAAGTTTTTTTATTTTAAACTGTCCATAACTCAAAGATATTATATTATTTTTCACAAAGGACAAAGAAAAGCAGCAAAACAGTCCCCTCCGAAAGTGTTGGAACAAATTCCTTTGTTTTTGTTGTTCACTGAAGACATTTGGGTTTAAGATCAAAAGATGAGGATGAGACAAGAGTTCAGAATTTCAGCTCTCATTTCCTGGTATTCACATCTAGATGTGTTAAACAACTCAGGACATATCACAGTTTGTATTAGACCACAGCATTCTTAGGTGAGCAAAAGTAATGGAACAAATAATCTTAAAGTAAATAACATTTAATATTTGGTGGCATAACCCTTGCTTGCAATAACGGCCTCAAGCCTGCGACCCATTGACATCACCAAACTGTTGCATTCTTCATTTGTGATGCTATTCCAGGCTTTAACCGCAGCTTCTTTCACTTCTTGTTTGTTTCGGGGTGTTTCTCCCTTCAGTCTCCTCTTAAGGAGGTGAAATGCAGCTCTGTTGGGTTAATGTCAGGTGACTGACTTGTCCAGTCTAAAACCTTCCTTTTTTCCCGCTGATGAAGTCCTTTGTTTTGTTGGCAGTGTGCTTTGTGTCATTGTCCTGCTGCATGATAAACTTCCTCCCCATTAGTTTCAATGTATTTCTCCGTAAATTGGCAGACAAAATGTTTCTGTCCACTTCTGAATTCATTCTGCTGCTACCATCATCAGTTACATCATCAATAAATATTAATGAGTCTGTTCCAGAAGCAGCCATACACGCCCAAGCCATGACATTACCTCCA
>NC_060170.1:8616348-8648042 GCF_021292245.1 Micropterus dolomieu
GGACATATCACCGTTTGTATTAGACCGCAGCATTCTTAGGTGAGCAAAAGTAATGGAACAAATAATCTTAAAGTAAATAACATTTAATATTTGGTGGCATAACCCTTGCTTGCAATAACGGCCTCAAGCCTGCGACCCATTGACATCACCAAACTGTTGCATTCTTCATTTGTGATGCTATTCCAGGCTTTAACCGCAGCTTCTTTCACTTCTTGTTTGTTTCGGGGTGTTTCTCCCTTCAGTCTCCTCTTAAGGAGGTGAAATGCAGCTCTGTTGGGTTAATGTCAGGTGACTGACTTGTCCAGTCTAAAACCTTCCTTTTTTCCCGCTGATGAAGTCCTTTGTTTTGTTGGCAGTGTGCTTTGTGTCATTGTCCTGCTGCATGATAAACTTCCTCCCCATTAGTTTCAATGTATTTCTCCGTAAATTGGCAGACAAAATGTTTCTGTCCACTTCTGAATTCATTCTGCTGCTACCATCATCAGTTACATCATCAATAAATATTAATGAGCCTGTTCCAGAAGCAGCCATACACGCCCAAGCCATGACATTACCTCCAACATGCTTTACAGATGAGCTTGTATGCTTCGGATCATAAGCAGTTCCTTTCTTTCTTTCTTTCTTTCTTTTTTTGGCCTTTCCATCACTTTGCTAGAGATTCATCTTCGTCTTATCAGTCCATAAGATTTTGTTCCAGAACTTTTGAGGCTCATCTCTGTACTTCTTTGCAAATTTCAATCTGGCCTTCTGATTCCTACTGCTGATGAGTGGTTTGCATCTTGTGGTGTTGCCTCTATATTTCTGCTCTCTGAGTCTTCTTCCAACAGTGGATTGTGATACCTTCACCCTGCACTGTGGAGGTCATTGGTGATGTCACTTACTGATGTTTTGGGGGTTTTCTTCACAGCTCTCACGATATTTCTGTCATCAACTACTGTTGTTTTCCTTGGCCGACCTTTTCGACGTCTGCTTGCTATGCCCAATGTTTGTCCAGTGGCTCTGGTCGATTATCCTTCTTTTCTCAGCTTGACAATGGCTTAACACATCTAGATGTGAATCCCATAGACAGCTTTCTGGTTTTCTTTTTTATTCATCCTCTTTAACAGGAAATGCAGTCTTTATAGGTTTGAACCAAGGATGAAAACTTAGACTAGTCATGCAGAGTTATTTAACGTTTGGACAATCAACCTAAAAGGCAACACCTGGGCAACAAGAAATATCTGTCTGTCACATGTTCCAATAGTTTTGCTCACTTGAAAAATGGGTGGGTTCAAACAAAAGATGGTATGTCCTGAGTTGTTTAACACATCTAGATGTGAATACCAGGAAATGAAAGCTGAAATTCTGAACTCTTGTCTCATCTTCATCTTTTGATCTTAAACCCAAATGTCTTCAGTGAACAACAAAAACAAAGGAATTTGCGTCACCGTTCCAATACTTTTGGGGGGGACTGTATGTTTGATTTTTTTGCTTATAAAGAGAATTAAATGAAAAGCAATTTTACCAGTTCTACACCTTTCAAACATACGGGGGGTTAATATTTGAGACTCAAAACATTTTCTGTGGAGGATTCCTTTAATATTTAGCCACAGCCTTTACAAAGCCACATTCTAACTTGCAAAGCCTGTGTAACTTTGTCTTAACCAGACACATGTGTTTAATGAGTGTCAGCACCACAAGTGTAATAAGGAAGCAGAGTTGTTTCCATTTGGTTTTTTTATATATTGAATTTGACAGCAACCATGTACAAAAAAACATTACTTTTAAACAATGAGAATAGATTTTTTGTGCCAGGTTTAAGTTGCTTTCCATCTGCCCGGGTCATTTTAATGATTTTTGTTTTAAATACTAAAACACCTGTGCGAGAAACACAGAGAGACTACATGAAATATTTGGTTCAAATACAAAATAGCCTCAAAATAGCCCTTTCTGGCGGACTCCTTTGTAATGTTTGCCAGTATAAATTATCGAGTACCTTGTTTTTCATCAATGCCCTGCAGTAGACAGATGAAAATGCCCTGTTAATAATTGGACATTGCTGGGAAAGACATCGCTCAGTTTTGCAGTCTGTTGTTCTGAGCTGGCTGGACCCCAGCAAGTGGTTTTTGAATCCTCTCCAAGGTAATTAACCAGCCGGGTTATGTTATTTCAAAAGAAAAAAACACTTCATATTAAATGTGATCCCGTTCTGGGTAAATGATAGCTTATAGCAAATGAATGTACATTTTTCATATTCAGTTTAAACCTTAAATAATCATCTGATACGTCTGCTCTCTTTGAGGTTTTCTCATACTTTTGTCAGTCATTATGTGACCGGAGAGTGAAGTGTGGGTGAAGAATTTAAGTACATTTCACCTGCTGTTTAGATTATTGCTTCTATGCCAACAACCTGTAGGCAACAGCATTTTAAGTCTTATTTTATATATGATTTTTGAAGTAATTAACAGCTTTCATAGCTTTCCCACACTTCAAAATTTGACATTGTGCAAAAGACCTTGACAAGACTACCACAACACAACTAACACAAAAACCGCAGAGCATTTGCAGACTTTTCCCATCAAAAGTGTCAAGTGTGAGCAGTCCCCCCCCCTCGTCTGTGTCTAAATGCAGATTGCCGTTTCCTCTGTGGTTTTCTGATTGGACTTCCACCAACCTGACCCCCTGACCTCCTGTTGTGGTCACATTGTGAAAACACGAACCCCAGAATGCAATGTACCACCTGTGAAGTGACCGAGCACAATCAGCACAAAACTGGCTTTGGTGGTTGTTGCTTGGGCTAGCATAGAAAAAAAAATCCGTCGGTCCATCCAATCTTAAAATGATAGTTAGGAATAACCATGCATTTGGATTTGCATGTATTTGTGCCTCTTTTCAACAAATGGTCAATTATTTTTCAACAACGTGTACATCCCTAAAGACTTTGGCACCTGCATAGTCCTCATGGCACTGTGTAACCATGATGTTTTGGGAATGACTTCCCTGAAGGCCTTAACCTATTTCTCCCAAGGCATGTCTTTTTTCACTGTGCTGTCACTGCTCTGTGTTTTTTCCCCCCTTCCTTTCTCTTCTTTTCAACCTCCCTGTGCTCTCTTGGAGACCTTTAGTGCCTGCAGGTGTATAAATAGAGCTGTTTTCAATTAAGGGCTAACCTCGCCTGTAGCGTGCATCTGATCAATGAATGCCCCTGCACCTGTGGTAATAAAATACCAAGGGAGTGGAGATAGTGCCGTGAATGCTAATCAGATGTTGCCCTGTTGTTGCCCTGCCTCATTTTTAAGGACAACACGCTCCTCCTGACAGCTTGGCTGTGAAAAAGGGGCGGGGGGGGGCTTTGCCAGCACATCACAAAAAGACCAAACAAAGGGCCTGGTGCTCTCATCAGACATAAGTGAAATTCAATACATGATTGAAAAAGGAAACTTGAATGAATGGGATGCTTGGTCAGTTGTGCAGTTGTTTGGTTAGGGGGAAGCTGAATGGGGAGTCAGAATCAACAAATAGTTGCAAAAGAACAGGGTTGGGTTCTGACTGTCAGTTTAAAATTTGGATCAGATTTCAAGATAGTAAACCTGGATTTGTTGAGCTGAGTCTCATCCAATCTTGTGTTTTGTTTTTAGCAAGAAGTGGTGTGTAAACCAAGGTAGCTTTTATCTAGCTAGCAAATATCTTATTTTAGTCTGTTGATTATCAATCTTTCATTTTTAGCTATCAAAATGTTAATGATTTTGTAACTTTTATTACGTGTTGAAATGTGAACCTATTTAGTATTTTCCGGACTTTGATTTTCGCAGAACTTAAATGTATCCGTTAGATTTCCCAAACTATTTAAACTTCTCAACTTGTCAGATGTTGGATATTGTATTCTGTTCAATGCAAACAAAATACATCCCGATTTTGAAGTTTTGACAGTTTCACGTTTTATCTCGGAGAAGAATAACATTTGATATAAAGTTAGAGACAAACAAGAGGAGCACTGCTGAGCAGACGTGAGGCCTCGGTTTCCTCTCTTCTCCGGCTCTGGCTCGGGCCCAGAAGTCCATGTCAGCATATGTCCTGACCTCGCGTGCTCACAGCAGCCCAGCGAGGTTTCCATCAGGCTCCCCGCGATCTCCCCGCAGTCCAAACCACAGCCATGCTCATTGTCCATTGTGCTGCTGCGTTTTTACAGTCTGCCTCAAGAATTCTCCGCTCTCTAACTCTCTACTCTATATTAAAAGTGAGCTATCACTTGCTGTGCCAAGTAAAACCAGTGCCACGAACACGCACAGTGAATACATTTCATTGCGGATCCAACCTCCAGATGCTTAGCGAAAATAAGATTGTGGATGTGACTGACATGAGAAGCCTCACAAAGCTGATCCCAGGCTCATTTTTAGCAAGCCAAACCTCCGCCACTCTCCACGACGGCTACTCTGGAGAGGGCCCTCGGGCGGCGAGGTTTTGCAGTCTCTATTACATGTGCTGTCAAGCCAATTGCCTTCCTTGCACTTTGTGATTTTGGACGGGTGTGTAACTTTGGAGCTCTCCCCTGCAAGCTCTGTCCAGAGACACACATCCTGCCAGGCTTAAGCTCGCCACCACATCCCACCACTCAGCACATGTACACCAGTTTAGGACCAGCTGGTGCAGCAGATAGTAAATAACAAGCTGTCGTTTGACCTGGGTGTTTCCCCATTTTCAGATTAATGACTTGATTAATGAAACATCTACCAATATACCAAAATATTAATACTTATTATAATCTAATTCAAGTCTACTTTTTAGGTGTTTTAACTGACACCTAAATAGTTAACTGAAACTGAAAATTTTAACTATACTTATACTATACTAGACAGATGATAGACAGTGAATCGATTCAGAATCTTAGAGCATTAGAATATTTTTCCACCCCTACTATCCTCCTACATATGTTTATTCATTCATGTTTATAAACACATTGTGTATGTACAAATTGCTGGTGATATGGCCAACAAATGTTATCATGATAAAAGATATTCATTTCATAGATAATTATCAGGATAAATGTCAAATCATTATTTCTTCCAAGTTTAAAGGCAGATTTTTGCTCCTGAGTGAAAGTTAAACAACCCGGATGGTTAATTCTGCTTTATGGTTAGAACAAACACTTGAACAGTGGATCACTTCACAAATCTGAGGTAGAACATTGAAAACAATTATGTTAAAATCTTTTTTCAACAAATATGCCTGAGTAAAATTAAGTAAAATCTTCATTAAGTCCCTTTTCCCCAACAAAATAAATATCTTAATAGAAAAATTAAGTGCCAATTTGTTTGTGATTCAAATGAATTAAATGAAACATTTATTTAACATTTTTTATAATAATAATAATAATTTTTTATTGCCTAGCCCTGCATGTACAAAATTTTTATTTCCATAGGATAATCTCAACATTCATTATCTATTGATGTATAGAGAAAGTTTATGCTGTTGCATACACACAATAAAACAAAAACTGAATAATCCTTAAATTATTTAGATTTAGTATCATATTTATTCATGCTGCTTTATTGCTTAAAAATAAGAATTGGGACAAGTCTTGCAAGGACCCAAAAAGTAGCAATTTTCCAATGGCCAATAGTGTTATTGCTAGGTTAATGCCAAGCGCACTTACAGAAATAAGTGATTTGGACCCAAATGCAGAATACTTGGGCAGAACAGGTACAGTTCTCAGTGTTTATTTAAGCCAAGGGATTGCAATTTACAGCACAGATGGCACAAGCAGGGTAATAAACAAATCCAATAACAGGTACAAAATGTGCTCAGAATACAAGAATACATCGACTTGACAGCATAAGCAGACGATACGACAAGGCACAAAGAGAACACACAGACTTTACAGAAACAGAAAGGGCAGGGTGATAAGACACAGGTGGAAACACTCAGACAGGAAGCAAAGCTTCAAAACAAAACAGGAAATACAAACACCAAAACACCCAAACTCCCAAACTGTGACACTTATAACCCATTGCTGCAGAAAAATTATCACACTGAATCTTGATTGTTATAATCCAGTTTACACCCTACTTTTTTTTTTTACAGTGTGCAGCTAAATCAAAGGGAGGCCCAAAATAATATACACTTAGGAATGTATTGTATACTATTGATTCTGGCCACCATTTCATCCTTAGATCCAGCTGGTCCTGAAGTAATTTCCTCTTTACGTCATGTAGACCTAGTGTATGTCATTTATAATGACCCTCTGCAGCAGTGACTGGGGATGTTATTACTTTTACCTCTAACATCCTGCACCCTCTGACTCAGTCGGTCTCTGATGTTTGATCACACAGTACATTGTAGATTAGTGCCCCTGATGAAGGGGAGGAAGTGGTTTCCACATCATATAGTTCTTCCCATCAGGCTACCAGGCTAAACTGTCATCTCCTTCTTTGTACTTCTAAGTGCTGTTGATAGAGGATGTGTATGCTGAATTAAGTGGCCTTGAAGGCTCTCCTTGAGTCAAGGTCTTGAGGACAAGGTCTCTAATATGTAGTTTAATTATTGCCACCATTTTTTTATTGATTTCAGACTCCATAGTTTTGGTATATAACCAGAAATAAGAAATAAACCTGTAAGAAAGTTGTTGCTAAGGAAATTATATACTAATCAGCAGTTGAAATGAGATGAAAAATACTTCTAAATGATTTCATATGTGTTGCTGTGCATTACAATGTAAGCTAATAAACTGATGAGGAGGAAACCACACTGTTCACATATGCAAGACAGACAGCCATTCAGGGATGAGGGCTTGTCCTCTCATTTTAGGACTTGCACTGGAGTAGTTTCCTGTAGCTCTATGCAAATCTACACATCAGATTCCACTTCAAAACATGAATCTTTCTGTTTGGACTACAGTAACCATCAATGAATACAGAGGAGTTGTACTGTGTTTTCTCCAAATGGAATACATGTAACTTTGCTTCAATAAGAACTCGGTATGTAAAAGATGACAATGACTCCTTTGATCCACATTCAGAAACATGCACTTCTCAGGCAGGCAATGCACAATGTGCAACCTCCCCAACCCCCAAAAGCCAAGGTGGCCACAATACACAGAGAAAACTCAGGTAGAATATCATGCGTAGCACATGTGTAACTGATACATTCAGCTCATTGTAATCAGAGGTGACAGAGGATTTTAGAAAAAGCCCAAAATAAAGTAAATTGTCATGCTGTGTGGAATTTCCCTTGACGTCCACCAGCCCAAAATAATATTTTCCATAAGATTCATTTTCCCAAGCAGTCTGAGGAAAAATATTCTGGTACAGTATGTGTTGTTTCTTAAGAAATCACTGTATTATTTAAAGTTCCCATCTGCCATACCTTCGAAAGCTGCAGGCTAATGAAACCTTAAATCTGTTAATCTGTCTCAAGAATAAAAGAAAAAATTATTTCAATACACATCTGTTACCCGTCATGAAATTAAAATCTCTCAGAAAACACAATTTGTTCAGTTGCTGATTATTTAATTTCAAAACGAAGGCTACGAATTAATGAAATTGTCTTTGCGTCCAGCAAAGAGATGAATCACTGTTGTAGGTCAAAGACACTAGGTCTGGGGCGATTCATCAACGTCATCGCAATTTGCATAATGTGCGTTGGCACGTCGCAATGAAGTGCAGCGCCTTGTCTAAGCAGTGAAACCCTTGGAGAGCAAGCAGCCAAAAACAAGCAGCTACAAAAACCTCACCTACGACCACATAAAGATAAAGAGTATTTTCAACACACAGATTTTCTAAATGTTGCTTCATCGCCCCCATGTTAAAATTAATTTCTGTCATGGTAACACCCCCTTACCAACGTTACACCATGCGTCATCTAATGTTCGGCTGTTTTATATGTTTGAGAGAGAAAATGGTTAAACTAACTTTACAGCCTGTTACAGTCTGTTGTAAATCATTTCAGTTATTTTCCATGCCCCAAAGGGATGCAAAAATATATTTGCCAGTGTTTATCTTGTCTCATGTTACTCAGTGAGTGTCATGTCATAACCATTCTAAGTTTTAAGTCAAGTACTTAAGTAAAAATACTGATTCTCCAGTTCAAAGAAGGGTTGACATACAGTGTTTAAAGTAATATATGTGTCACAGCAGTCCTTTTGAATGGTAAATCCAGTATTTTTCCAGATCTTTCTTCCAATATCTGACAAATAGGATCTGTTATCATTATTAATATCATACCACAGCAGTGATGTGGAAATCAGACTAATTTTAAAATATACCGTTATTATCATTATTCTAATGTGAGACAGGTTTTTGATAGTTATATTGTTTGAGTAATAAAGAAATATTTAGAGTTATCAATAAATTAGTTGTTAAATTAATTAGCTAATCAATTTAAAAAATAATAAATAGGTGCAAGCTTACTTGGGTTAACAATAATCGGAAGGTGAAAGATGTGAATGTAAGAGGTAGCAGCCTGGTCAAATTAAGGATCCAAAACCAGTGCTGGGACTGGAACCAGTTCCTAAACTTCAAAGAACTGGGCAGTTCTTGCAAACACATTTTCACTGAATGGCTTGCAATTTTTAAATATTAAGCCTTATATTAACACAACAAAGTTTACATTTCATATTGCAGTTTTTTGGGGTGCCATAATAACAAAATGAGATTCTGTATTGATTGTCTTTTAATCTTCATATTAACACATAGTAAATAATGAAAATATCCAAATGAAGAAGAGAAGATAATTGGTTTTCCTCTGAGTAGGTGGCTTGTTGAATTGACAGGTCATGATTCTGTAAGGTCTCTTTTTACAGTTTCAAGTGAAGCAGTGGCTCATGGAATAATCTACACTTTGTCACATTGTCTTGTTTATTAGATGGCAAGAACTGTCACACCATGGCTTATTTTTATACACCTACAGTATACAGAACAAAATTATAAATGTAAAACTTTTGTTTTTGCCCCTATTCGTCATGAGCTGAACTGAAAGATCTAAGACTGTCTCTATGTACACAAATGGCATATTTCTCTGAAATATTGTTCATTTGAGTGGCCTTTTATTGTGGCCAGCCTATGCAATACCTGTGCAATACCCATGCTGTCTGATGAGGATCTTGATATGCCACACCTGTGAGGTGGATGAATTATCTCAGCAAAGGAGAAGTGCTCACTAACACAGATTTTGACTGATCTGTGAACAATATTTGAGAGAAATGGGCCTTTTGTGTACATAGAGACAGTCTTAGATCTTTGAGTTCAGCTCATGATGAATGGGGGCAAAAACAAAAGTGTGTGAATGCACAATAGAACAATTTAAACTAAAAGATATTATAAATACGGAAACATGAAATCCAAAACATGTCTGACAGGGTTTGATAGTAGATATTACAGAGAATAAATAGTTTAAAACATCAGTTGAGTAGGCTTATGGTCCAGGATGAAGGCCCCTGGGATTTGGTATGGCTGAGTACATTTCACTGCAATGCCGTGTTTATACAAGTGTAAACACACTTGGTGGATAGTTGCTGTGCAGTAACAGCTGTTTACCCCCAACAGAGGTGGACAAAGCGTTACATAAACTCTAGTTTGAAACACAGTGAACAGGAGTTTCATGACAAGAGGCACATTTATTAATCTTTTATTCACTTTCTGGTTGTGTGACATTTTCATTCCATAGTTGTAAAATTTGACTGCCTGGAAACACTGGTGGGTTGATGGCAGGTGTATCTCTTGTCCTTGACTGACTGCAATGTAACATCTGGAATGTGCATTTGTTTCGAGTAGGGCTGCAGCTAATGATGATTTTAAAACTCAAAGCTTCTACAGATTATTTCATCGATGCATCGTTTAAGAAGTGCTTTTGCTTTTGATCAGCTGTGTAAGTTAACTCATGAATGTGATGTTACAACCCAAACTCATGGCCCAACCATGGGGAATATCAAACGCACGTTACAGCTGAGGATTGTGGCTTACTTTTGATAGCATTCAACTCATCAATCAATCATGGTTTCAGTTAAATGCTAAAGTTGCTGTTGCTGTTACCTTGTCTGCTTTGTGGACTTGATGATAGACCGGCTGCTTTCTGATCAGGTGCCGTCGTTCTGTTGCGGTAGGCGACATACGTTTTGTTTTAGGGTGGACAGACTGTAACATCACATGTTGTTGTTTTCTTTAGCTTGAAATAATCCCATACTTTGGACACTTCTTCGTCCCTCGCTATTTTCTCTCTCTTCCTCCACTTTGCAAACAGCGGCATCATATTCACGTTGTGTTCACACAGCGTAAGCGCGATGTGCGACCGTAATAAATGTCCATGCGAAACAGTGTGCTATATGGATATATGGATTAAACAAAGCATCGATGCAAATAATTTGCGTTGCTGCTTTTTAGTAATTGAATTAATCGATTTAATCGATGAATCGTTTGTTAATACCTATGCTTTGGAGTTGTAATTTTAACACTTAAGAAATATTTTTTGTAGACTAACTGCTAAAGAGATCTGTGCTGCACACCACTCCACATGGTAGCTCTGCTTTAATCTTGAGAAGCTGCAGAGCTGCAGTCTGTATTCTTTCAACTTACACTGTAAATTTACAACTAAACTGAGGCTTATTGTTGACCCTTTTCTCTCTGATCGCCTGTCATCAAGTTTTGCGTGCATACCGTGCTGCCGACAACTGCATACATGTCGCGGTTCCTCGCAGGTCTATTTCAAGTAGCCGGCTATTTAAAAACAATATAAGATTCTTTGTGTGGTTCATCAACGGTGATAAATTACCCGAAAGTCCTGCGAGGTGCGGACAACTCGTCACAACGCCGCTGAAGCTGGGGCTCCGCTCCGTCTCTTCAGCAAGTGTTCCTCTTCTGCCACTACACACATACACGTTACGCCTACACGTGCGTACTGACTATCCAGGGTTAGGGTTACAATTTTGAATTTTTTCACTCACTTTTTACATGTTTATTTACAGCATTAAACGTTGAAATGTATATTGTAATAGGCTGTATATTAACTTATTGGGAGAAAACTGGTAGTTCTATGTAAAATCAGATGTTGAGCACCCCCATATCGCCAAAATGGCATGATCCTTGTTTCACTGCGAAGCTTCGACTGTTCGGGGTCAGCCCTAATACAGAAATGTCGACCTGAGAAGAGACGAATCAGCTAATGAACTCAAAAGACCTGCAAAGGTTTCCTGAGCTTTGCCTGAGCCATCTCTCAGTCTGATTCTGGTGCTAATGCACTTTTCCACGATATTAAATTTTTTTAGATGCACCTGTACCTCTTAAAATTACTTGTTAGCATTTTCTGATATGCAATTTATTGTTAAGGTTGTGGTTAAGCTTAAAACAAACCAACATTGTTAGCTGAAAAATGGACGTGAATTGTAGTCTCTTGGCATAACACGATTTGTACGTCTAACCCTCCATGCTAACCTCCTCCGTAAGGTGTTTAGATTGACTTGAGCCCTGCGTGAAAAGTCACAGCCCACAGGCCACATTTTTTTCAATAATGTGAACTGTCAAGACAAAAAATCGGATCTGGGGACAAAAATCCGAATTGAGCATTAAGCCTTGCAGTCTGAACGTAGCTTTTGTGCTTGTGTAAAAATCTGTATCTTGCCAGATCAAATTAGGTGTCCAAAACCGGTTTTGAATTGAAACCAGTTCCAAACTTCGAAGAACAGAAACTTGCATTTTGGTTTGGCTTATCAGTTGTTGAACCTGCTACGCTACTTGCTAGTCAGGAAACCTGAAACAAAGAATTTGTACAAATAACCAACGTTATTTTGCTGAGAATGGTCTCAAAAGATCTTGAAATCCAAAATTAGGAAAGCTAGAAGTATCCAAGAAGCAGATACACTGACACTTACTTGCTCACTTCTTTTCTACTAATTCCAGGGCCCACCTGCCTTGACCGCAATCCAAAAACAAGACACTTAAAACACATGGCTACATCACAAATAACTTAATACCTAGTCATTACCCACTAATAACCATCATTTAATAGTGCAGTTCTTGTTATCCCTCCTAAATGAGGCTTGATAAGAAATTTGTTAATTGACGGAAAACTGAAACTTGCAGCGGCCCATATGTTTTGCTGAATTATTATTCACTCTCCGTGACTGTGTGTGTTGCTTTAGCTACTGGATGGGGTAACCCCAGTCACTTGCCTCCTCAACACCTGTGTTTACTTTGGGGCCTCGGCGCCCATGACCCAGCAGCAATCCTTCACTCACTCAGAAGATGGAGTGAGGTTCCAGCCTCCAAATATGTGCTGTCCGTGCACTTTTACCACTGTGTGATTCCTCTAAGACTTTCATTATGGAGCACGGGCCAAACGACTAGTATAAATTACAATACTTTTCCAAATTCTAGTAAATTTAAACATTCAGATCCTGTTCCCTTTCTCTGTAATGTTTAAGCTAGGCTAAGAGCAGAAATTGGCTTTGGCGTTTGTCTGTGCTTGTTGTGGCTGTTGAGGCTTTTTAAAGTGCTTTGGGAATGGAAAGTGGATTTGAGGAGCCATTAATGTAGAATATAACTGAACTTGTCTTCTCCTTTGATGGTAAAGCTGACAGAAATGGATTCAGTAATTTTGAATATTCAGCATTAACAAAGATGAAAGAAACAGATTTATAACTAGGGGATTGCTGGTTTAATCTCACAGGTGTTTTCAGGGAAGTTTGGGATTTTTATGTCCACTCACATCTGTGAAGTATTGAACCTCAATACTTTTTCGGTGCAGAGCAAAAGTGTCCACAGCAGCAAGTATTGAAAACTGTCAGGTACTGAAACCTAAAATTGAATATCTGGTCAGATCATCATTGCCATTTTCATCTCCAGCATCGCCGTCATTGTCATCTCCAGCATGTACATGAGATGGTCACAAAATGCACCTGTATTGTTGAGAAAAGGGCTTGAATTACACCAGTGTTCCCGCAGATAAAATGAAAAAAAGTGAATATAAATTTTAATCTAGGTGATTCAGATTAGCTCACATAGTTCATCCTCAAGTTATGATTAAAAAACTTGAAAAGGAGAAAAAAGACTTGAACCGTAAATTCATTGATCATCGTTTCAGATTTCTGAAGTCAATAGAAACAGTTGTGTTCTACGTTTCTTCCACTGTACTGTAACTTTGATTTGAAGAATGGCCTTTCTACATTTTTACGGCCTTTCTCCTTCTGCATTCTTAACCACAACTGAGAGGTTACCAATGACCTGTTTACTGCCTTTAGGATGTTAACTCGGTGTGGATCTGATGAATGTTTTGCACAGTCAATTCTGGATGCAAGCCAAAGTTCTGTTGCTCGTACTGCAGTGTTAACTGTTCAAATATTAGTGCCAATGTTTTTTCAGGTGTGGATGCATTAGTGTGCGCCAATACCATGTTTCCATGGAAACAGGCCAGCCTAAGTGTAAAAAGCTGCCACAGTGTCATATAAAGTCATTAAACTCTGATATGATTTAATATTGCTCTGCATACTGGAAATAGCTCATTGGAGCTGTGACATTCTGACATTCTTCATGATTTGTGTCATTTTTTAGATTTCTAAAAACATTGACTTATCAACAATATTTATGATAATTTCTGTTAAAAATTAAAAAGTATTTGGGAGTGCCGTGGGAGCTTGGCAGTTTGGTGAAGTGTTGTGTACTGACACACTAGATGCTGTCTTGAGTCTACATCATGACTTGCATGTTATGCTCACTTTCTGTACTATATGTTAAAGGGTGAAAAGCTTCCTTAAAGACATTTTAAGGCTTCACTTGACTTTTTTTTCAGGTTAAGAGAAACATTTCAAACCGTTTGAGTGTTGTCTTTTCCAGGACACTGGCAAGTGCAGGAAAAGAACTCAAAGATTACTTCCTGAAAGCCCTGGCAGAGCGAGAGGAGGCCAACCGCAGTGGGAAAATGACTGTGAGTACATTATTACAGCACTCCAATTGCTACGTAATGGGATTCCCTTCAAATATTTCTGCAATTCCATTAGAATGGGAACCTAATCCATACCATGGGAGCCAGCTTCACGCTGCTTTTCCATCCATAAAATCATTTACAGTACCAAACTTGCAACTACCTTGTGCTAGGTGTGCCTTTCAGTTTGAACCACCAAGATAATTTCTAAAGCTGGAGTAGAAGCCTAAAGGGGTATTACCAATTCCTAGGAGCATTTGTGACTCAGTTTTCCCACTATTTCTCTTTATTTAAGCTTGCACAACAACAGTTTTGCCTTATTTTCAAAATGGCTTAATTAAATAATTATTGATTGACTAAGTTCCTGATTTACTAGAATGAAAACACATTTCCTTTCATTCTTGAAGATGTGACTATAATGAAGAGAGCGCAATTTATAGTTTCTTCTTTCATTTCAGAAACGGTCAGTATGATGTAAATTTTTTCATCTGTCAGTGCAAAGATTTGGGCGGAGTGTATGCAAGACTTGTATATTTATCTCATCACCTGCAAGAGATGTAAGGGTCAGGTCTATTGTGAGTCGAATGGCTGGCAAGAGTAAACTGATCCTTGGCTACAAAAAATTGTCTGTGAAGCATCAACTTTCGGGCTGAGGAGTTGTAAGTGTTTGTGTGGGTGGAGGACCAGCTATATACGGTAGTAGGGCTTACGTCTTTGCACAGAAATGCCAAGCGTGGGAGGTGCCAAGTAGATGTCTGGCTGAGTATATTGAGATAAGCACTCTTTTGCCCATCTCTCTGGCAGAGATCACGGAGGTAGTCTAAAAGCTTTGAAGTGGTAAGGTGGCAGGGATGTATGAGATTTACCCTGAAATGCTGAATGCTCTGGATACTGTTATTTAGTATTTTTTGGCACATGTCTTTAATGTTGCCTGTGGGACAATGCTGGGAGGTGGAGGTGTACCCTTTTATTCTACATTTGCTTTCTTGAATAAGAGAAGTTTTGCGGGAGGCAACATGGGGGGGGGGGGCTCATAACAGATCCTATTTGTGATTTTCATGGTCTCCCGGTGCAGCTGACGAGTAGAGAGAGTTTGGTTGGCTTCATCAGTCTGTGACCTCCAGCACACATGATGGTGATGGTGGAGCTTTGTCTTTGGGCTCAACTCTTACTTTACCAGTCTTTTATCTGTTATCTCTATCTCCAACTCTAAACTATGGTTACGACAGAAACAGTCAGATTATGAATCTACAAGCGGCCAAAATCATAGTCTTCACAAGATGAACTGAGAGAGGAGCTCAGACATCTGGTGGGACCATGGATTAGAAGTGTTGCTCCTTAATTTGAGGTGGTTTGGGCATCTGATCAAGATGTTCTGGACATGTCCAACTTGCGTATACATCTGCCCTGTCTGAAATTAAGGTTAGCTGTTAAGTGAGCCCTACAGTGAGGTGTTCTTAAATCACGGACAAAGCCTGCATGCTTAATTAAACATAGATGCACCAGGGAGAGATTTTAACCTCTGACCACGAAGCTGACTATTTTCACTACAAACATTACTTTAAACACAATTCTCCGTCTCTACTTACTGTATATGATGAATGGAATGTGTACCATTTGAGAGATTATACTCAGCACAGTTTATCGTTCTTCAGGGAGTGTTAGTGTTGATAGACTTCAAATGATTCACATACGAGATGCTGGAGTACAAAAAGGGAGTTTAGTTTGACCTCCATTTACCTGCCCCTGTGGGCTTTGCAATTATGAGATCACATGAATAGCATTGAGGGGAGTAGAGGTTTTAACACCAGAAGTTTTCCCACTGGATGTTCACTGTGTAAACACTACCATGCAAAGTCCCCGCTCTTTCTTTCAGCCCTTCATAACTTAAGCCATTTGAGAGATGTAACTACCGCCTTTTCCTTTCAAAGAAACCCCCAGTGAAAAATTAAGTGATTGAAAATATTTCCTCCTGTATACAGAAAAGAGAGCCAGAATCAAAACAAGCACAATATCATGTTGTGTATTACCAACATTCTTTTGCTGACATTACATTTTCCCACCTCTTCTTATATTTCATCTCTTAAGAGCTTCCTTTGCTGAAAAACTGGATCGGGAAGATGTTTATTTTCCTTTGAGCCGCACTCTGTTTAAAATTAAACCCACATTTGTGCGCTTAATACCTCTTCTCTTTGAAACTGTTTAAGTAACAGGTAATCTTTATACAGCTTGACAAGGCTTGACCTCATTGGTATATTTGCATTACACAGATGTATTCCAGATAGCAATTGCACATGTGGACATCCAGTAAAACATGTGTTGTACCTTGTTTGATACACGTGCCCTGTATGTAAATTTCTTTAATATATTTTTAATTTGCTGGTATGCATTGATCCATGTTATATGTATATTTTACACATGCTGTATTTTCTTTTTACTAACGTCTTCTAAAAAATTATGACAAAAAAGTGCAAATTTGCTCTCTAAAATCCTCTCTATATGAAAGTGTCAAATTTACCTACGTTAATCTTTGATAAGGTACAATAATAAGACCACCCAGCATCATAAGGTGTCTTTCACACTGTTCAGCATGGGCTGTCTAGGCACCTTTTGAAACACAAGAGGCAAGCTCCTATCTGCCACGCTACTCAAACCTACTAACACATTCCAGGTCGTCAAATGTGCACATTTTTACTGCACTCTAATGCAAAGCAGTTCTTGTCCTACATGTGTTTTTGACTTTTTCTCATTATTTCTTTCATGTCTTCACATTATTTTTATTTTAGGCATTAAAGTCTATACTCTATAGTAGATTTTTTAACAGACACCAACCACACACTTATAAATATAAAATATCATATTCCTTCAGTTTTTTGACTTTAAAATCTGAATCAAACACAAATTGCCTAATTTGTTTCATTTAACTTTACATTTTTTCTGTCTTTATTGTAAACTAAACCAGTGTTTACTGACAATTATCTCAAGTAACACTTACTTATTTATCATAAAGGGCCTCATCATTGTTGTGAAGGTCTGTTAGGACACAGAAAATCATCCATTTTAGGCGCACAATGGAGGAGGGAAAGAAAATGCTTAAAGCTGAGTTATTGGCTTTCCTTTAAATGGATGACATATTCATTGTCATCTTCCTTCTCATTCATCAGAGGGGTCACTTTTTTGTCCTTTCATGTCATGCTCAGCCTTTTAAGTCAGGTTAAAATTACACCTATCAGTTAATACACTTTAGGTTATTCTGTCTTTTTGGTCCTGCCCCAAATGGCATTACAAAAGATTGATAGCAGCCATGACTCTTGATGAACGGAGCTTGTCTTCCCTTTGTGAGTGGCCCCTGCCCCCCTCCTGTTTCCCTCTCTTTGGGATAGAGTCAAACGATTTGGGATTTGAAGCCTACTTTGCATTCAAAATAGGGATTTTGATACATTTTCTACCTCTTCTTTTCTCATAAGCACTAAGGTTTTGTTCTGTAGAAGGAGCCCTCCACTATCTTTCTGATCAACTGAACTTGCAAAGCTTTCAGTGTCTTGCCTTCACTGTGCTTTTACTTCACCGGCCGTGTTGTGAAAGCTGCTTCACTGCCAAAAGTCACACACAAACAAAAGCTGCACCTGGGCAGCTTTGGCTTTATTTGCATTGGGTAAGAAGTAAAGTTTTTTATCAAATCCAGGTCACACCTGCACAGGGTGCCTGAGGGTGTCCATTGTTGGGAGGTTCAGATCTGAAACTTAAGGTGCGCTGTTACCACCCACTGATACCTGTTTGTTTTCAGTTGTTTGTTGAGAGGTTGTGATGGTATCAATGTGAAATTGCAACATATCAAAGTGATGAAAAGGCAGAGTTAAAAGCAGTTATATGCGAGGCAGTGAGCCTTATATCACAATACATATAGTGACAATTTATCATGGGAATAAATTTTTCTTCAAGTAAGAAAATAGTGGAAATGTTCAGAAACTTCCAATATTAATTCAATGGATTGGATTAAAACTTGTCTGAAATAAGTTCTTCATGCATCAAACATATGTCATTTTAAAGCTGTGTCTGGCAGTGTCCAAGAAGTTTAATAAAATGTTATATTGCCCTGGCATGTCGACCAAAAATACTGCCCAAGTAGAAATTTTTTTTTCTTTAAATTATGTGTCATATCAACCAAACCCAATCCATTTAACAAATTTAATGAATTATATTAGGCCTATAGTGTGAAATGGTATCATTTCCTCATCAGTGAATACTTGGTTAAGCTATGCGTGGTGCATTACATGATACACATTATGATTGATTGGCATAATCAGTGATAATGTATTTCAGCTTCATCAAATGTTGTTGAATGATTGCATGATAAATAGCAAAATGTACCCTGAAAGTAAATATTCACTGCCCTTAAGAAGCAAATAAATATGTTTCCTTTTTATTGGTAAAGCCATCACTCATTCAGTAACAAGAGGGAACTTCATTAAAACAATGCCCCTGGCAAAGTGCCCTGCCATAAAGAGTGAATGAGTATCTTTGCTCTCAGCTCATTCCCAAGCAGCAGGGCAATCGCAAAGGTTAGTTTGGTGTGTCAGTAGGAGAAAAAACCCAAGGGGAGTCGCATTCAAACCGTCAAACGTGAACAAGAAAAAAATATTAATTTATTAAAAAAATAAAGATCACTTCTATTATTTGAGTTCTGTGCTGTTTTGTGAGGGTTTCAATTCAGTTTAATTTTATGTATAAAGCACCAATTCATAACAGAAGTTATCACATTGCACTTTTCATATAGAGCAAGTGTATACCGTACTTTTAAATAATGTAATAGTATTTTCAGAGACCCAACAAGTCCCACCGTGAGGAAGTACTTGGCGACAGTAAGGAAAGGGGTAGAGGTAGACACCTCAAGCAGAACCTAGACTCATGGGCGGCCAACTGCCTCGACCGGTTGGGTTGAGAAATCCATTGCTGTCAATAGTATTAGAATAATATATACAGTGAGTTTAAAATCTCCATGACATCAGATCTGCTACAGAAAATGCAAATGCCAGGGGCTGTTTGTTCATCTAAATCTGAAAAATTTCCTTCAAATTACAGGACTACGTAGCAGTTGTTTTCTAGAGGGCTGTAAGTGATATATAGCTGTTGTGTAGCATTAGGTTGTGAAATTTATCATTTGACTTATTTTTTCTGTAGTAATGGAGAGATATGGCATTTTCCAAAGGGAACTGTTCTTAATGTATAAGAAGAATAGCATTGTATCTTATCTTATTTCCAAAGCTCCTGAATATGACTCTTTTATTCATCATCACCGATCACACGAAAGGACATGCTTTATGGTTTGGATTGGCATTAGCCAATAGTAAACTTGGCCAAGAATCAATATTTGATAACATTCTTGGTTCACTAAGGAACAATGGTAGTCCAATGTGGAGATTTTAAACTTACCATATATATTATTCTTGTCAGAAATAGATGGTCATTTTGTTCAATATGAATGCATTTTTTATTAGGCACTGAGGAAAGATCTT
Organism: Micropterus dolomieu; assembly: GCF_021292245.1. Classification (NCBI taxonomy): domain Eukaryota; kingdom Metazoa; phylum Chordata; class Actinopteri; order Centrarchiformes; family Centrarchidae; genus Micropterus; species Micropterus dolomieu. The sequence continues at coordinate 8,635,749 of NC_060170.1, forward strand.
AGGAAGAAGTGGAGTTTTCCAAATATTACAATTTTGTTAGACTAATTTGACTGTTTAGAAATTATTTTCAGTCTCCCACCCTTTCGGTTGTGGAATTCAGCTTGTTGGCCTGCGCTGCGTGTCTCATGCCCAGAGGGGACATCCTGCATAAAGGAAGTGTTTGTCTTTGGTCTGTGGACCCAGCCAGTTTTGTATTGATAAGCCCCTGTCGCTATAGATAATAAGGTGGTCAGTCATGCAGCCCAGAGATCAAGTATAGCATTGAAATTAAAGAGGAATTCCCAGCCCTATTGCGTTACAAGCTGTGTGTGTGTCCCCGCTGCCCAGTCCCTTTGTCCTTGTCATGGGCAGTAAAAATAACAATGGCAAGTTTGATTTCAAAGCAGCAGGACCAAGGTGGACAGCCTTTAGAAAGGAAAGAGTCCTGCAGGGCTATCATATGACCTTGACTTGAATGGTGTCACAGAGTTGTGGAGAGGTGGGGATAAGGCCCCAACAGTTTGCAACCATCTATCAAGTGGACAAAAAGGACTTTTTGTCTGGAGAAGCAACCATTGTGATATTTGAGAATCACCTGATCAGCATCTATTTTCTTTTTTAGTTCTAAGACTTGATTTCACCTGATACAGAAACAGTCACGGAAATCCACATGATATACCCTAAATTACATGAAACCGACGCTGTTGTTCTTAATGTTATTTTGCTTTTTCATGTGACCACTCTTCTTCTGAGCTTTGAACTCACTGGGCTGCACTTTCTCACAGTTGCAGGTCTGGAGGAAAAGCATCACATTTTATTGTAAAATATTACTTTTGGCTGATTACAAGATGTGGATGTCATGGCTTGTATCTTAGTCTATAAAAAGAAAATGGATTGCCAAAGCATTATGTGTTATATTAGTCCACACTGCCAACATGGCAGCTGTGCCCTGTCCCTCAATGCACCAAGTCTGCCACTGAGGGATTTGGAAAGGAATGAGGAAAAGAAAGATTAAACCGCCCTCATGTTATATACAATTGTTTTTTAGAGGACATCAGATCAATAATTGACAATCGAAAGATAATAACATACATGATTAATCTGAATCATACATATTTGAATTATTTAGACAGGGTTTCCTTTGAGAGAGGCAGCTGCTATCAATAGTAGAGTTCTGACATGCAGAATTTTCTTGAATGAAAGCATAATGAGTTGGTTAAGTTACAAAAATCAAATCCGGTGAGAACATGCTGTGGGCCTTTTGGAAGCCAATCCAGGTCAGATGAAAGGTTTGTTTACCCATGCAATCAAATATCACATAATATATCAGTCCCATCCCAGAATGCAAGTGGCACTACTCGCCTCACTGTTTTGCCAATGAAAGCCTGGATGAGCCCCACTGTAATGATTTCTTCTGCGCCCCTCCCTCCTGTGAACAGCTGCTATTGTCCAGAGACATTGCCCCAAAAATGTGGCCCCTGGACCATGTTCAGAGCAAACAAAAACGGATACACTTAATCTAATCTCTCAGGATTTTATTATTTTTTTTCTCAATGTGTTTAGTGGATTTTTCTAATACATTGGGAACACATTTGAGCTGTGAACCGTCACCATCAAAACATCCATCAACTTGATTTGCCACAGGGAAGAGGGGGAATCATATAAAACTGTCTTCTTGGTATCAAGGGAAGTCTTGATTTAAGTCGAGACCATCTGGGAATCTGGATTAACTGCGATTGCTCTTTGTTACCAGTCTTTAAGAGCTCTCAGTTTGGACACAGATGAAGATTTATTAGGAAGAAGATTATTGAAGGGATTACTTTATTTTCTTTTGGTATTAAGGTAGTCTCTTGTGCTTTATCTTGGATTAATATTTCCTAAATGACAGGCAACAAAAACTTTACACAGGAACTCACATCCTTTTACTCCTTTTCCACTGATAAAGCTGCACCCTTTAATCTGAGGCTTTAAAGATGGTTTGAAGAACCTCAATTTCCCGGTGTATTTTAAAAACTGTGACTTTGTGGATATACAGCATTATAAAGGCAAAATCTGAACTGACCATACGTCATTTTTATGTGCTTGCTCAATTATTATTGGCGGCACTGCCAGCAACTCCCAACGTGGAACATCCATTTACTGTAGTATCACCCCAGTGCTGAAATTTAGTGCCAATATGACAATTCCTACACATAATGTTGTTTCATTAATTCCTGCAATGGGAAATGACTATTAGTTACTATTATTTTGAATCCCTTTGTTTCTTCAGGCTATCATGTAAGGTAGCCCTTTAAAGGCTTCCTGCAAGTTATTTTGAACGTATTTATCTGATACAAGTTCATAAATCTACAACCAAATAGGGAATCTTGATGCAGGACTAGTTAGGAAACTAAAATAACAGTTGCCAAATCATGGGCGCATCATAAGAATTTGAAAACATTGCTAGTAGCAATAGCAGTAGGTCAAAGGTAAGTGGTCATGCTGTGACATTCATAAATCATCAGTTCATCATTTTACCAACTAAACACTTACATATTATGTTCAGAAGAGAGTTTGTATTTTGCTATTGATAGATAGATTTGTCATTTTGTCATGGATGGGGGTTATTTTCTTCTACTGCTATAAGGGGAGTTTGATACTAAGCCATTTCAGTTAGGGCTTGTCTCTATGTAGACCTGATCATACATGTTTAGTCAGTTTAAAGTAACAGAAAGCCTATAATATGCATGCCCTTGTAAAAAAAAGAACTACTTTACAGAGTTTTTGTTCAGTTTGGCCATACTGTGGCCTGAATATTTTCCTTTGACATATCAAGGTCACAGGCTGCTCCCTGTCTGAGATATTTAATATAATCTTATACTGCAAGGTTGAAATCATCCATTGGCATATTAACTTTTGCATTCCTTTCATTTGCACTTTTCTTGGACTAATTTTACTCCAACTTTACTACTACTACTAGAAAGACATGAGGTTCATGTGCTTGTTATATGTTAGGGAGGATTGAACATCTGTGTTAAATACTACCTAAAAGTTTCTGGCTTGTCCATGAAGGAATGTGCACCTGCCATGTGCAGGCGGTGTTTCTTAGACTCCTTAGGCTCAAAATCAACACTTTGTGTAGCATGTCCTATAATAAACCTGCTACACTCTGAAGTATAGTCACTAAAATACCCTTAAATCAACAGCAGTGGATGGATGTGCACAAAAACATCTTGCATAAAACTGGGTGATTTATCTGGACAATTCATTTATTTTTCAGATGAATTTACAGCCTCACATTCTAAAAGAGATGGTTTTATTAATGCAGCAAGTACAGTCATGCATCGCCCTTTGTTTACATTTATTCTGCATCCCATCTTTCTTACATCATCCCTTTTGGATTTTCCTCCAAAACAATGATTAGACCGTTGGAGATTGTGTCTGGACCCATCTTCTTTCTGGCCTGCTGTCAGTGAGGGAAGCCAAGGGTTACTCACAGTCTGAGGCGAACTTGTGAGAATCATTTGAGCTACAGGTGCTGTTAAGCAATTTCTAACTACTGTATCCATTTTAAAGAAGAGAATACATATAATCAACTTATCTAAAGGAGGAGATACCACAAATCGTCAGTTGATCTAGAGTCTTTAATGGGTACTTTTAAATCTAAACTATTCAAATAATGTGCCAAAGGTCTGTTTGTCTGTCAACAAATTGTGTTGGTAATAAGGAGTAAGTTGTCGACCAACTTTTGGTATCACATCTTGTAAGACTCCATTCACTGAAGTGCCTCTGACTTTTCAGAAACCTGGCTGAGCTGCATCTTAAGGCCTGTGCAGACAAAGTTAATTTACATACCTCATATTAATGCTGTTATGCTTTCAAAGCAGTTCTGCCGTCTGTCACAACTCTTCCATGTTTATTTCTGAATAAACCTTTAAGTTGTAGGAGAGACAAGAGCACTTTAAAGATAATGATTTCACAAGGCGACGTGCAGAGTAGCCAATTATCTGTGTCTGTTGGCTGCTGTTTAGGAACAACCGGATGAAAGTAATGTGAGCTTCTAGCCTATAGCATTGTATCCAACTGCTCTTCCAACCTGCTAAAGGATATCTTGAAGCCTTTCTGCAGCTCCACTTGTCAGCCTGTGAAATGCTCCCTGCTGATTCCTTTCTTCTCAAGAGTGAAAAAAATCAGCCTTGGTGTGCAAAATCCTTTAAACTTAGCTATGCGGAGGCTATGGTATGTTCTGAAAGCATTACCAAGGCTCACTAGGTAATCATTTCGGCTAACAAGGTAGCCCCATGAGTCATGAAGGAATCCATTTATGGTCAAAACATTGATACCCAATCTGGGAATTCAGCTAATGCTTATCCGCTCTTAGCAACATATGGAGCACATTCTTCAGAGTCTTCTTTGTTTTATCACTACACACTGGACTGCTTTGGCTGTGTATTATTCCACCTGAGTAAATACTGGACGGCATCTCTGCTACGTAGAGCAGTGCACATGTCTTCCAGAGGCATCCAGGCTTCAGCCCCTGCACCTTCTCTCCTTGTCTTTGGCCCTACAGTCTCATCCCTCCATTCCATCTAAAAGCAAGTCCAGGAGTTTGTGTTTTTTGATCAGCATCCTGATAGACCAGCTGCTATTGATGGACACTTTCTCATCAGGTCAATGTCAGTGTGTCTCTCCATTTCCTGCACACCGTCCCACTGAAATGCCAAAGATTTGAGCTCATGGTTTAACTTTCAAGCTTCTAAAAATCTAGACGGGCCACATTCTCAGCATATTTTCATGTCTTTGTAATGCATATTAACACATGTATGAGGTTCTTGCCAGAGAGAAATGCAGAGTCTACGTTTGAGACTATTAACAAAGACAAAGGATTTACATTTGGGCTACCTGCTATTAGACAAAGGATATTCAATCCTTTCAATGTTTGGGGCCTGTTTTCATTAAGTTAACTTATTCATATATGTTATCTAAGTACTGTTCATATTTTATTAGACATTTTAGGTACTTACATTAGGTATTGAGCGTGAGGATGGTTTCTTAAAAAGGGGGGGAAAATCACAAAAAAGAAAATAACGCAGCTAGACAGTTTTTGTAATGAGGAAGAAGAAAATGAACACACACATAAATTACCCAGAGCCTTACTCAAAGACGATGAAACATGAAAAAATAAACGCCAATTGTAAGCAGCTCATGTAAAATGAATCAAAATGTATGTATCATGTTTATCTGACACTTATGGCTGCTATATTTCACACAAAAGTGTTGAAAGTGGTTTTGCTTTAAAGTGCTTTGTTTAAAGGCAAACGTGTGAAAACGTGCACACCCATGTCAGAAAAGCAATATGTAACCTATTTATCTTATATTAGATAGTGAGCGCTGATGACTTGTTTGTGATGTATTTTGAATTCTTCTGGATGGCTATAAATGACTTCATAATCAGATAGTCTCACTGAGGTGCAGTTTTTCTTAAATACATTATTATAAAATCTTACCATTTAAGGAATTTTCCTTATCCCCTATGATTCTTCACTTTACCTTTAATGATTATATTTTCTGATTTCAGCAGTAAAGTAGTAGGCTACCAGAATGGAATATTTTCACATTTAATTCATTAAAACATTTTGCCTAGTCTCCCTTGGGTCATACCCAATTTGGCAGTACCTGTCGGGTTCAGGCTGATCGTTCTTAACGACGCAGGAACAGGCTGGGTATGGTCTCACTCAGGAAAGACAGCCTAAATCCATAGCTGCTGTCTTACTTTTCTCCAATTATTTTGGTTAACTATGTCAATACCACATGGCCAGATGCTTTTACATTTTGTTTACATGTTCTAAAAAATCCTCAAACAGGAAGTGCTATATTTTCCGGCTGCACTAGTTTGGTTGGAATAAATAGAGGAAGAACTTGAACATTTACATGAGTGCTTCAGTAGAACAAATGAAAAAATATCTGCCTAAAGAAACTCACACTCAATCGTCAGAAAAGCCAAGGAAGAATGTATCGCACCACTGCTCACTTTTAAAATCTCTAAGTCCAGCACAGAAACCACTGGTCTCACAAATGACTAAATAATACTGTTTATTACAGGAGCTTACTACAGCACATTTTTTGTCTCCGTTCCAAATCACACACACACATATCCAAACTAACATTTGGCCACAGTTACCACAGTGGCTGGCCAGAACTCACCTGCTGCTTTAACTATTTTCTTTAGTTACCTAACAAAGTGGCTGGTACAGTAGATAAACCTCCAAACCACAGCCAGAATTTCCCAGTACTTAGCTGAGCACTGGTATTTACTTTCCAACCTGCCCTCTTGGTCTGTTTCAGTTTTGTGCCCTTACAGTCCTTCCAGTTTGACTGTATTTATCAGCTACGTATTTCCTGCCACCATCTGGCTCAGCTGATATCACAGTGGTGGCCCGTTTCTAATATGGATACCCCCCTCATTTATCTTATCCCCTATGACAAAAAAACAAAACAAAATCTACCCATCTTGTTGTAGCAAGATAGTATGATATCATCCAGCAGAGAGCAGGAAAAGGGCGAAGAAGATAAACGTGTTTGCACTACCGGACATGTAGCGTTGCTCTTATTGCTTTGAACGGTGGAAGAGTTGTCTTAAACCACAAGCCCCCTTTTTAGTTATTTCAGAGCCACAGAAAGCGGAGATAAAACGAAATCACGGTCTCTATTATTCTTTTCCTCTTGCTGGGCTGAACTAAAGTGCATTTCATGGTTTGAAAAACACAGTAAAAACACTGTGAATTCCTTGTGCTGCAGTGTGACAGCCGGCGATTGCAGGAGTCTCATGGCAGCCCCAAAGGGGGAGCTTCTCAGCGGAGCTGCACGCCAACTAAAACAGAATCATGTTTGAACACCTATTTCCACTGGGAAGGGGTGAGGGGGAGCTCCGCAAGCTTTAATCAGGATCTTAAAACAGGCAAGCCTTTGATAAAGACTCCACTCTGTACATTTATCTTATTCCTCTGAAGGCTCTGCTGGCTTATGTCATCCACTTTGATCCTACTTTTTTGCAGCACGGTGTCGAACATATCTCTGTTGCCGATAACACACTGGTGAAGTTGGGATGTAGGAAAAGAAAAAAAAACAAGAGCCCTGACCCCACCGTCCCCCCGCAGCAACACATCCAAGTGCACGAGTGTGTGTGGTATGTTGTACCTCCCACGTTTTTTTTTTCTCCTCCCGCACAGAAACAGTGCCATTAATTTTCCGAGTGCTGTCATAAACATCACCTCCTGGTTAAATAGGAGCTGTGACAGGGTGCTGCCCCACAATGTGCGAGGGCAACAATATTTGACTTGGACGGGTTCCTGGTGATGAGGCCAAACCCTGCAGCAGGCCTCTTGGCAGATGTCATGCCTGAGTGCTTTGGAATAATGCTGATAGGAGCTGAGCTGGACTGGACTATACCCACGACAGGCTCAGCTTTAATCTGTGCCTCAGCTTTCAGAGCGCAGCAGGCACTGGCACACTTCTTCTGCACAGAGTTGAGTTATCATACAGTTACATTTTAATCAATAATCAGACTGATTGATTTAAAACCATGGCAATCCAAACTACACCTAGCTGCTACAATTGTATCTCTGAACATTTTGTGTCAGGTAAAAAAAAACAAAAAAAACATACAAAATCTCTTGTGTACTGGAAATTATGTTTTAGTGACAGCAGAAGCGGTTTGTTTGGAATAAACAGAAGAACTGGCGACTTAGCATGAGCAGCTAAAGCCACAATGGCTGAACAGCTGAAAAAAGAGCCCTATATACACAGAAGAAAGATTATTAGAGGAAAAAGTACCACACAGTGCAAAAACTTTAAGCTTCTTATTCTGAGCCATCACCCTTAATAATGAATATGGTTGTAAGTGATACTAATTGTTCCAGTTAATAGTTCTTGAAAAGAATCAAAGCCAAACACTGCCGTTGAAGACTAAGAGGAACTGCAGCCTGGAAGACAATGGGGATATTGAGAATTCCTCTGCGTCATTAGGGAAGACTAGTATTAGCAGAGACTTCCTGTTTGTGACCAGCTTGGGGCCAGACCAGCCTGTGATGTTGGCATTAAAGGGAGACGATAACCTCTGAAAGGATACCTTAAACAGGCCAGCCACAGGGGGCATGTTTTCTTTCGCATGACACATTGAGCTGCCACTTAGCCCACATGGAGCAAGTTCAGCCCACCTCCTTTCCTTCCCCCTCAGGCCCAACTGACGGATCATAAACTGATACTAAAGAAAGAGCTTGCAAAGAGAAATTTACGATAATGGTTTGTAAAATAACTTTCAAATTATAAGGAGTGGAGGTGCTCTGTCTTGTGTCACAACTTTTAAGGGCCGCCAGGTGTGAGCTGTTTGGTAAAGAGCTCTGTGGCACTTGACCCCATTATCACTGAACATTAGCCGCGCCAACTCAACACAGTCAAACGTGCCTTATTTATTTATGACTGCTGCTCGTTGCAATTTGTCACCCAGGTCTGGAAGAATTTCACCTGTAATACACATTGTTATAATATTTTATTAAACATAGTTAATAATTCCGGATTGATGGCCAAAACACACAAACACACATATATAATTGACCCTGTTTTAAAGCTTCAGCTGTGACGTATCGTGCATTGAATGTTTAGATTTACAGCTTTTACATCGGTGTTTACCATTCACAAGATAAACAACTCATCTGAATTTCCAAACACTGATTGGTTTAACTTCCGAGAGCCTGACAATGTTACGGAAATGTTTTCGCTGGAACTTAACCCTGTGTTGAGAGTGAGTTCATCCAGGCATGTAATGTTTTAACCTTCGCCCTGAGTAAACACAACTAATAACCACTTCTCTAAATAAACACACAGGCGCTTGCATAAAAAAGGTGCTGAGGAATAAGTACAGCAGTAGCCTAAAGGTTAGCTGTGCACTTGTGGCCAGGAGATCAGCAGTTTTTAACCCTGCAAAAGGCTGAAAAGATCTGTGTGGAGAAGTGCCCAAGGGCTCCTTTTAATTAGAGCCATGGTGCCCTTGAGCAAGGTACTTAACCCCGGCTGCTCCAATGGATCCCAGTGTGCACCAGTAGAAGACTGGTCTGCACTGGGCAGCTGTCAGTGGCTGGCATTACTATGATTACTATGATTTAAGCTGTCAGATGGTCATAATGGTGCGAGTCTTGTAAGCAAATACCTACTTGTGAAATACAATCATAACACAATACTTGATTAAATTTAAATACAACTGAATGTATAGCACATAAATAGTTTACTTTGAAAAGCATATCTGAATTTATGTGATTTGCCCTCTTGTAAAGTTTTAATACTCCATTTTAAGTGGTGCAATTAAAAAAAAAATAAAAATTAAGATCTAAACTGGACATATCGTTTTTGCAATTGCACAACTTGAAATTTACTTCCATAGTTGAAGGACAGATAAACAGATAAAAGGCCAGTTAGCCAGTAAATCACTCAGGTTAGTCATATCACTGTATCTTACTTTCATGTCTGAAAGTAACACATAACACAGAAATGTCTGGGGAAAATCTGAATTTGGTTGGCTGTCTAAACAGATTCTATGCATTAGAAACACTGGATATACTGTGTATGCATATGGAGTATTTGGTAAAATAATGGTTAAAAATGTCTTTTTGATTTTCTCAGTGTCTCAGTGACCCTAGCATAAAGCAAGCAGTTCAGTGGAAGAAAAAATATATCAATGCATGCTTTGGAAAACACCCACTGTTAAATATTGATGTGAAAATAGTAGTGAAAATAATATAAATCTAAATCTACATGTTTTGTGTTGAAACTGTGGCATTGTGGTTGGAGTACAAGTTTAAAGAAATGGATCTATTGCCTCTGATTTTCAATCTCACTACTGTGAACAGTTCAGTCATCTCGACCACCAAACAGGAGGCTGCAGCCTCATTGAGATGGTTGGCATTCTTGGTACTTTCTCTGACATGTTTGGTCTGTAACGAACAGGCTTTGAAAGCTTCTGTCAACGGCAGAAATGCCTAATAACGTAGAAAGAGTTTGTCTCAGGTCAAAAGAATTAACCTCTAGTTGTGTGCGTGGCTAAACTTGGATAAGAGTCAGACAAGGAGCATGATAGTCAGGTCTTTCAAGATTTATTTTGGGTCCCTCCCACTCTTAAAAACACACTTCAGTTAATTTTGCGTGGCCTGCTTGGTATGTGTAAGATTTCCTCCTCTTCCCATCACACACCCTCATTGTTCCCCACATAAGGACACTCAGCATACTTTCAGATTAGCTGAAACCAATGCTTTGGGGTATATTGTGGCTTCACTAACAGGACGTGTTTGCCTTGTTAGCTTAGTGAAATTACCGTTGCTTTTTTAAAGGGACAGGCTACTGAAATGCCTGTGGGATTTTTCAGACGCATTAAGTCTTGGTACACAATTTATTATATATGATGTCTTTTGATTCTGCATATATTATAATTTAGATTTTTGTTTGGGGAAACATGGCAACAAAAATTCATCCTGTGAAAATGGAAAACAGAATATTTTACCTCAAAAGAATGTTAGAATTGGAAAAAATCACTTGTACTCACACCTACAGTACGCAAGGTTTTTGCCAGTGCCTTCCAAAATGACCCGGATGACTTTTCCAAAAATGACTCATGGGTGTTTTCTGATCTGCCACCTCTATGGTTAAGGTTTGATTAAATTTAGGCAACTAAAACCACTTTTAAGGTTACAGTTAGGAAACGATTGTGGTCAGGGTTTTAAAAAAAAACAATGTGGACTGTTGGTTGCAGACAGGACGCAAAATGTGGTCTCCCATGTTGAAGTCACACACTGTGCTCCCAACCATCCACCCCAACTTTCTTCCTAATCCTACATGCAGACATTTGTGGTTGAAACACACCACAAACTGGTATGTTCAACATGTACAACCATCACAAAATCATTGTTTTGTTTCAGTAGTGGCAGTGATTAGCTTGCTATATTGCTGCAATGCAACACCAAGCGGTCAAGGCAGATGGCCGCCCACCTTGAGTCATGGTTCTGGTCAAGGTTTGTACCTGCCAAAATGAGTTTTTCTTTGTTTTTCCTGATCCATGATAATTGCAATGAGATAACTTTCCTTGTATGAATTGGTACTACATAAATAAAATTTAACTGAATTCTGCAAACAGCATTGCAAGTCAAAGTAGCTGAGCTCCGCAAGGCTAAGCTGCAAGCCAAGACCATTTTTTCTTTCCACATCAGTCGATGATGTTTGATGCTTTGACTTGCAGTTTGCAGTGCATGTCAGCTGCAAATGTCTGTACGCATTGTGAGACATTATGTGTGTCACTACTTTATGCCTTCGCTGCTGAGACAAAACTGTCATTATTAGAAAAATGTAATCGAAAAATTAGGGATTCTTAGGAATGTTTGGCCACCGAAATTAATCGACCAAAAATAGCAAATAAAGCACTTTCGGTGTTCGGCCTAATAAATGAAAAGAAATTTTGCCAAACAATTACATTGACATGTCCGCAGCGTGGCAGCATTTTAAAGTGTCCAAGAAAGACGCAAAAATTGCCATTTGCAGACACTGTTCTGCTGAATTGTCTCTTAGCACATTCCATACATCTGTGGTTGACTTCTTAGAAAAGGCAAAAAAACGTCTGAACCGCTTTGAGTGTTTCTCATTTGTGAGAAGGCGATTAAGCTCGCCGCTAGGGCTGCACGATTAATCTAATCGCGATGTCGTCATGTGCGATTACATAACCGCAAAAAGTGTGTGATTTAATAAACAGAAAAAGTGTGTGTGACACACTCTTCTCTGTGTGTGTTGCAGACTGATCATTATCCCCGCCCACACCGGGCTCTCACATGTGCCTCTAAAAACAGATATGCCTACCTGCAATCAGAAATATTATTCATCAGCAGTGTGCCTGTAACTTTAAGAAAACAACCTACCGTAACCCCCCTTCCCACCCCGCCGCTAATCATTCAAAACATGGTCAGACGCGCCACCGGAGCACCGAGGGACAGAGTTTGAGACAGTTTGACGTTAGAAACCAATCTAGAGCCTTTTTCTTGCACAAGGATTTAATAAATACAAACCCACAGAAATGAAACAGCTGTAACTGGATTTAATATTCAACTAGTGGTAAAATAGTAAGCTATACTATTATATGAAATTATAATGAATATAGTAATTAATATAGGCTATTATTGTTATACTAACAGTAGACTATTACCTGAACATTATAGTCTTTATTTAATGTTATAATATTATACTAATACACTCATGTAGGTTGTAGATAGTGTTTCTGCAGTGGACAGATGTAGATGTAGCCAG
>NC_060170.1:8648062-8768551 GCF_021292245.1 Micropterus dolomieu
CGATTAATCTAATCGCGATGTCGTCATGTGCGATTACATAACCGCAAAAAGTGTGTGATTTAATAAACAGAAAAAGTGTGTGTGACACACTCTTCTCTGTGTGTGTTGCAGACTGATCATTATCCCCGCCCACACCGGGCTCTCACATGTGCCTCTAAACCTACCGTAACCCCCCTTCCCACCCCGCCGCTAATCATTCAAAACATGGTCAGACGCGCCACCGGAGCACCGAGGGACAGAGTTTGAGACAGTTTGACGTTAGAAACCAATCTAGAGCCTTTTTCTTGCACAAGGATTTAATAAATACAAACCCACAGAAATGAAACAGCTGTAACTGGATTTAATATTCAACTAGTGGTAAAATAGTAAGCTATACTATTATATGAAATTATAATGAATATAGTAATTAATATAGGCTATTATTGTTATACTAACAGTAGACTATTACCTGAACATTATAGTCTTTATTTAATGTTATAATATTATACTAATACACTCATGTAGGTTGTAGATAGTGTTTCTGCAGTGGACAGATGTAGATGTAGCCAGAGCCAGGACGCCAGTGTGCCAGTAATTCGTCCAGCCGCCTCCTCCACATAGCAACACGCTTGCTTAGTTTTGTTTTACTAGTTATTGTTATAAAAGTTGTTTATCGTTTAACTTTGTTCAAAAAGGCATTTCAAAATGTCAGTATTTTGTGCATTTTCCTTGATAACCAAGCAAGTAGACTCAGAGTACTATTTGTTCCATTATAATCGAATCGCAATCGCAAATCACAATATTGTCCACAATAATTGCAAAATTACTTTTTCTCCAAATCGTGCAGCCCTACTTAGCTGCACCTAAATTTTGAGTGAACACATATTAAAGCCTTTATAGTAAATCCACTAAAACAGACCAGAGCAAGCTGACAGGCAGGTTAGCGACTTTATCCTGTCATTTTCTCTTTTTACGACAAGACAAAGACAAGTGCTGCTGTATGAGAGTCCTACCTGAAGAGAGGCTGTGAAGTCTTCATGTTAGGCGATACGAGTACCACATCATCATTATTTATCAAATGGAATCGAATTTAGTGCAAGAATACATGTGACAACGTCCGGTTTTCAAAATAAGGTGTCTATACAGTATGGAAATAATTGTAATTTGATTGGTATAAATCATATTACATGTGTCCTTTAAAAGTAAATGGACACATGTAATTTACTTTACTGGACCCTCTCAGGCCTCGGACCCACCCACCATAGTCTCTCCAAATCCCATGGGAAACACCGAGTAAAGCACATTTTAATTATTTAATTTATGCAATGGTAAAAAAAAAAATTGCTAAATAACCTACTTCGGTATTCTGCAATTTTTTCATTATATTCGGCTTCGACCAGGAATTTTCATTTACATTTAAATGACAAACAGTGAAGTCAGTAAAATGCATAAATAAAGCACAGTATGAGAAATAATCAGTGTGTTACCATGAGAAAAACGGCAGCATTAGTTGTTTGTTCAAATGACTTATGTTTACACTTATATAATAAAGGACTTCTAGTGGCCATGTAAATTAGCATGACACTGCTATAGAACCACAAAACCTCTTGGGGAGGAGCTCGGGGGGACGGATGGGTCAATAGTGACATGAAAAGCCGCTGTTCGCATTTCATCTCCTACCAATGTTGGTTTCTTTTAACCACAACATCCTTAACCAAGACCTTCATCTTCTAACCATGATCAAGATTGTTCCCTGACCATTAACCAAGTACTTTTTTGCAACCCAAACCATGACCTTTCCCCAACCTTAACCAAAGTAGTTTTTTTCCGCCTTAACCTAACCATACCCTAACTGTAGAGAGAGCAGACCAGGAAACAGTCACATTTAAAGCATTTTTGTTATGACCATTTGCAATGGTTTTGTGCAGTATTGGAAGGCAATCAAAAACAGTTTGGATGACTTGTTGGCTACAGTTGGACCATTTTCTCTTTCTTTTGAATCCTCTGTTCATCTGCCATGCCATTCTGATATACAATCTGAACATCCCTGAACAGTTACAGCACTTGAGAGGACTGTGTGTGCATCTTTGAAGTACAGGTCTTTTCCATTCCAGTCCTCTATATGCATATCACCACATGCAGTTTTGTAAACATAGTTGTCTTTATCCTGAAGCATATCTCCATCTTCAAAGGCCTAATCATAACCTTCCTCTGCTCTGTTTATTTCTGTCTGCTCAATCTTTAATTAACAGAAAAATCAATCTCTTGCAGGTCTTTCATTTGTTAGTTTTTGACCATCTAAATTATTATCTGCATTTAGCCACCAATAAAATCTTACCACATTTAGAGGGAATATGGAGATAGATATAATTGGGAGACTGAGTTTTCGCCACTGTCCCTCTGATAAAAAGTGGTAATATAAGAGCATTAATGTCTGTAGCAAGTTTGGTCACACTGTCACCTCATTTGCTTCCTCAAATAGTTTGTCTAAAAAGACATAAGACTTAATTACAAGGCATATCTGCAGATCCTCCTGTTTGAAGTTTGCAAATGTTGCTGTTTGTGAGCTATAGGAAAACTGACCCAGGCCCAGTGAGTGTTGTGCATTGCTCTTATAGTCAACTTAATAATGCACTGTAGGAATCTGCCTTTAACAAACACTTCCAATACTTACTCCATGAACAAAAGTAATTGAATTTAGTGCAAACATTCTCCGTGAGCTCTGCCCAGCAGTCATTTGTCTGTCTTAAGAACTGATTGTGCTATGTACACTTTCCCTTTCAAAGCCTTACACCTGTGGCTTTGTCTGCCTGGGAATGTGTCCACAAATACAAGGCTCTGATAACGCTGCACCTGTTTAATAAGTTATTTTAAGCAGGGTAAACAGTAATCACAGAACAGCTCATCATTATGCCATGAGCAGGGCTATTAGAGCAGTTATGTGTGTGTTAGTTTCAGTTCATAGGCATATAATTCTTTATACAGCTGCAAAAGCTCGAAAAACAAAGTTTCTATTTGAAGTTGGACTAAGCAGGTTTTTTATATTAATGAGTATAGTGGTGAAAAGCCTTCATACGGCTTTCAAAACAGACAAACTAAAGTGATCTCTTATAAAGAGGGACAGAGAGCAAAGTTCAGTGACTTTGGTCTTAATCAACCTCCCTCTGTGTATTTTTATGTGTAAATGCACCTGCGTAATCATCCTAAATCATAGCACAGGGAGCCGTCCATTATTCCCTCCAACTGAGACGCAATAGATTGAGCCTGTTTACTGAATTTACGTCTTGTGTTGGATATCTACACTTCTGTGATAAATTTAAATTTATGAGGAAGATAAAAGAACTTGTCAAACATCAGGGAGTGCTCAGGGAGTTAACAGATTTTTTGTCGCCCCTTTAGTATCCTTTGATGTCTAGGTTTACATTATATGAGTGAGGAGTGTGCAGTTTGCTGATGTCACATTATTAAAGTAAGAGTTAACCTAACCCTTTCTGTTTTCTAATGCAAGTATTCATTTATTTGAAACATTTTTGTCTTTGGGGTTTATGCTCTAACTATGCGTCATCTAACTAAGTCTGACTCAGCACGATTCATTCTTGTCCTAGAACCTACATTAGCTCAATTAATTCCAAGCTGAGCCTAAACCAGACTGATTCATATTGACGGACAAACAAAATGTTTCACTCCGAACAAGCCTATATTTTAGCTCTTCGGTACACACATAGCTACACACAGACTTGCGGCTTTAGGTTACTGTAGCCCATTTATTATAAAGCATTAAAAAACTTGTGAAACTACTGTTTATATCATAACAAAAGGTGGAAACCTTTGCACTCACTGACTCAACATTAGTAGGTGGGAGTGATTCTGCTGCACAGTTGTACACATGTGATGAAGGATGAAGTTATTAATATACATTATAATTAGTGCATCATTCTAATTTTGATGGAAATCTGCAATATTTCTGGCCACTTGGGGACAGCGGAGACGAACTGTGAGCATCTTTTAAGGGGATATGGATACCTTGTTGCCCATTTACACATCCAGCAGTTACGGAGCGACATTAACATTCATTTGAAGTCATGTTTCTGTCCACCTGATGAATGTAAGTGACTCTCTTTTTATTGGTTTGTTTTGCTCTCTGCTAATTCCAGAGGGAAATATCTTAGAGCTCCACTATCTTCACCAACTAGCCTCGAACCTTTTCTTTTTTGAGCTTCTTCACAGAATATGGCTACCTGCTGACACCATAAACGATTCTGATGAAGTCGATGAATGTAAAAACAGTAAGTTGCAGGGCTGAGTTGATGGACATAATGAAGTTCTATAGTGCTGAGGGAAACTGCACAGTCCGTCATAGTTCTCTGTGAGTATATTCCTACGAGTAACCATGTAACCAATCACATACCTAATGCCTAATGCATGCACTATATATACTTCTAAAAGGGATAGTTGTAAAGTAAAGCTTGACTCACAATCATTTTCAGATGAACTTAAGTGAAGTGCTAATGAATTACTTTAAAGCTTCATTTGTATTATAAAGGCTGTAGCCCAGCCCCGAAGCATGTCATCTGCACATTTGGTGCCCGTTACAGTGAACGAAAGGGTTTGGCTTCAATTTAATTTGATGGACATTGCAGGGTTCAGGTCTGTGACCTTTTTAGTTACAAGGTGGTTGCTGTAACCATGAGGCCACCCTGCTGCCTTTAGCACGCCGGTGGTTCCTGGCTTGACGCAGTTATATTCTTAAATGTTAACAGGCTTAATACAGTGGAACTCCATCATGTCACATGCAGTGAGTGGTTAGACAAGCTGGTTCTCATTAGCCCATGGACTGGAATCAATATTGTGTGTACGTACGTGAATGTGTGTGATTTTACACGCACATGCATATATACCGTGCAGTATGCGTTTTCGTGTGTGCTCGCATGCACAACCACATTCAGATGCGGGTGTATTTGTGGTTCGTGTGAGATCAACCGGCAGGGACTTCCCCTCTGTTTGGAGCTAATCCCTAGCTGCGCAACCCAGATTCATGTGCAGTGGGAGCAAGAGCTGACAATTAGAAAAGTGCTTGTTCACTTCAAACCCTCAAAGAGAAGCCTGCTGTGACAGACACACACCACAAATGTTAACATTTCCAACGGGGATCCCGGAGACGTAAAATGTTGAAAGGTCTCAGAAGACGATTTGCAATAATGCATGGCATACTTGCTTTGAACAGGAAGGTAATTGTTTTATGTCTGCAAATTACGTTTTGGAAGACTTGCTGAGATCAGACTAATCTCCAAACATTTTAGGAGGAAATTGTGCCCCACCCAGTGACTTTGAAGTCTGTTTTTTTGTCAAAGGATTGACAGTTTATTCTAAAACATGACAAACAAGTGGGATCGAGAACTAAATGGGAGTTCATGGAGTGGAGAATGTGTGTTCTGGAGCAAAGTTGTCTACTTCGTCTAAAGTTGATTTATAATCATCAAGTCATACAACATTTTGGTAGATCAATGTCCAGTGGGCAGGGGCTGTAACCTTTGCACGCATTGCTGTAATTGCTTATAATTTTAGTGATCTAACAGTTAGAGTTATTTTGGATAAGATGCCTAAAATGTACACTGCCTTTGTTTTTAAATGAGGACTATAGAACAAGATAAGACACAAAGGAACTCAAATCCACTAAATCTAAATTCTCTATTTCTACAGAAAATTATTATTTTTATTATAAATTTTGCAAACTTTGTTTCTTCTGTCTTTTGCTTATACATATGTCTAACATTAAAATCCTAAAGTGGAAATAAATTATAAGCATTTTAAATAAATACTTAATAACTTGAATAATTACTTGCAAGGTTATAAAATTCAATTGAACACGTTTGTGGGATTCTTCTCACCAAAGAGTTTCTGATCTTACACACAAATGCTGTTGAAGCTCCAACTTCAAATCTGTTGTGCAGGACCTTTTACTTTTAGCACAAATCTGGTCCACGGTGTTGTTATATTAGTATTTAGGTCTTTTGCAGATTTCCCTTGTTCTCCCAGTGTGGAAAGTCCAGTTCTCCTGGACCACAGTCGGTGTTGCTGCTGACTCCTTCTGTCGACCTGGAGAAGGTGTAGACGGTCAGGTGTTCTGTTCCCACAAAGTCGTAGCCTCACATGGGTTTCTGAATTAAAGCATGGTGTTTGGATTGTGGTAAACAGTATCAAGATGAACCTTTCTAAGCATTTACTATGTGGCTTCCTGTATTGGAGGATGCAAGATGTTGAGGAAATGACTTTGAGATTCAGTCATTTTTACAGCTTTATGTGGTTGGTCATGGACTTTAGTAATGTGGCCTTTCAACATTCTGCATCAGCAGCACTCGGACAAAACAGCAGAAAGTCTGGTATAAAACACATTGCCATTACTTGATCGTAAAGCCCTATGCCTGTAATAATCCTTGGGTATCTCTTTTTTGCTTATGGCAGGTATGTTGAATTTTATCATGTTACCATTACGCAAACAGAACACAAAGTATCTCTTGTTCTCTCCTTTTAGCGATCACACAGTACCAAGAATAACCTGGTAGCTAAATCGTTTAAATATATTAAAGAATAACCAGATCGGTCAGAATCACAATGTTTCCAGGAATGGCTACCCATGTACTTTTGCTCTGTACATACAGCACAGAGAGGCAGTCTTGAACATCTACACCGCAGTTGGATCCCAGCACAGACATGTAGTCAGTAATAAACGTGAGAAATAAAGACACTGAAACCCTTAGTCTCACTTCATCTGACAAAGACTCAACCAGACTTTGTCCAAGACAAAGAAGGAAGGAAAACAATAATAATGTCTCAGGGGCTTTCTGGTGAGGGTGTTTTCACAGAGGTAATTCAGAGGACAACTCCCTCTCAACGTCCTTGTTTTTTTTCTTCTCCCCTGCCTTCTGATTTCCACACCTGAGCTGAAGTGACGTTTTACACCTGTGTTGGCTTTCGAGCACATCAAAGTCACTTGGATTTCATACTTAAGTACAGATATTGAATATTTCTCATATTTGACAACCTTTTTTTCATGCCCCTTCATAATGATGGTTATGAGTTTACTGTAAGTGGACATTACCTTGTGTACTGACAAAATCAGACAAACTGGCAAACCTGGCAAGGCATCTGTGTGGCTTCAGTGCAACAGATGAAAGGAAATTTCATGTTTGTGTTGCATTAGTGAGGTCTTTGCTTTTAATTTGTGAAGCTTGAGTGGATTTGAGTCACAGGGTACTGTGCAGGACTGGGAAAGGAGTGTTGGACAGGTGTAATACCTGTACTCTTCTTTGAAATGTTTTTAGAGTGCATTTTAAACTGCCAATGAATGGATCACTAATGTAATTAAATCCTAAACCCATTGCACACCGCATTGTGGTGAAATGTTGTTTGACTGGATCCATTGAGTTTTGACTCTTCTCAGATTTTCTCAGAGCATGTTATGTTTTGCCACTTTCTAACTTTACAACAGTATTTTAAACTAATTAGTTGGAGGAGTTGTTATTTACTTTATTCATTTACAGTATATTGATTCTATGATGTAACAGAGTAGTTGCTATTAAACCAGTTTAAGATAACATAATGGAAAACTCAATCTAGTTTCAGCTCTGCTTCTTCGCCACTTTACAGGAATGTGTTATTAATTTTATCCCGCCTATGTGTTATGCAATGATTTGCACAATTGTTATGCACTGATTTACAGAAGTGTGTGTGTTTGAGAATGTATACTTTTACTTTTTTTGAATTGATTTTAAAAAAGGCTTTCCTAATAAGATTTTAAATCTAGCGAGCTCATGTCAGGAACTTGGATAACACTACTCACAATGACAGGAGTTAAATTCTGTAAGCTGTGCATCCTCAGATTCCAGTCATCCCTATGGAAGGTGCTGGTTACACTTTTAGTTCCAGTAAGTGTGAGTGTTCACTCACTCCAGTGAGTGAAAGATTGGTATGTGTTTACTACTGCCGGATCATCGTCATGAGGTTACTGTAGCCAACATCTATGCCTAAAGTAGTAACTTTGTGAGCCTGGGGCACTGCTGTATCTGTTAAGCTGCAGATGCAGCTGACCAATGTAACATGTATTTGCCTCCACTCAAAAATCTGTTAAAACATCCGCCTCAAATAACAGGAAGGGAGTGCACTCAAAAATAAAGTTGTTTGTGGCAGCCTTGTTCGTGCCCACTTTAGAACTAAGGGTACTGTGTAATTTTTGCATAGCTGCACTGTGGGTAACTCCGTCCGATAATTTGAACCACATTATAATGATTTGTTTCCAAGGTGACAATGACAAGTACTTGGACCCACCAAGATGAATTTGTTTCTGCTTAGCTTCAAATGACTTACAAGATGTTTGTAATGTGCAGTTTAGCCGGTCATCTCTGTATTAAATAAGTTGTACAAACGCAACTATTGAAGCTCCATACCAAATGCATGCTGTAGCTGTGTTCCTTTTTCGCTTTGATTTGCTTCATCAAGTTCTACAGTATGCGCATGCTAAATCCATGTGATTTCTGTGATTTCTTTATGTGAGCCTGTTGATGGACACTATTGTCCCTCAGTGCATTTCAGAAAGAAAATGGGAAGCTAATGAATTATTGATGATGGTGACACATCTCCACGAACTCCACAAATAATAGTAAAAATAATGATTAAAAAGTATGAAGTGTTTAGAAAAACATTTCGCTTTCTTTATTATGTTTAAATGACAGTGGCGAGTTGTACTTTTATAGTCCTTTATCATTCCATTTTAGTACAAAATGGTATATTTACATTGACATAATATATACTCAATATAAAACCATTGTGCTGTTAAATTAATAGTATACTATACACTGACCAGCCACTTTATTAGGTACACCTTGCCAGGACCGGGTTGGACCCCCTTTAGCCTTCAGAACTGCCTTAATTCTTTGTTGCATACTTTCAACAAGGTGTTGGAAACATTCCTCAGAGACTTTGGTCCATATTGACATGATAGCATCACGCAGTTGCTGCAGATTTGTCAGCATCACATCCATGATGCGAATCTCCCGTTCCACCACATCCCAATGGTGCTTTATTGGATTGAGATCTGGTGATTGTGGAAGCCATTGGAGTACCGTGAACTCATTGTCATTGTTCAAGAAACCAGTTTGAGATGATATGAGCTTTGTGACAGGGTGCATTATCCTGCTGGAAGTACCCATCAGAATGAGTACACTGTGTCTGTCCATAAAGCTATGGCCATGGTCGGCAACAATACTCAAGCTGATGATACATGGAGCTGCTTTTGGAGCAATGTTGCTGGGCAATGTTGCCGTCAATGGGCAACCAGGTGAGACAGTGCAACTAATTAGGGCAATGGACAGTTGGCAAAAACCAATCAGAGGTGCAAATCTATTGCCAGGGAAACAGACACTGTAGAGATGGATACTGAAACTTGTGCAGCTGGGACTGTTATCATGGCTTCAACAGTTCTTTTTCTTAACCCCTTGACGCAGATTGTCGCGAATTCGCATCACACCTCTTCCTTGCAGACTGCAAGCCAAGATAGCACATGGATTCCCCCAATGCTTGTTGGTGCATATTCGATACGTACCTGGGAACCTTTTGCAAGCCCTGGTTTCTCATTTATGCCTGTTGTTGCTAATTTGCATCATACCTACACATACCTGAATTTATATCTTTTCTATGTTCTAAAGAAAAATTAACAATCTTAATTTAAAATCAGCTTGAAAGCAAATGAAAACACAAAAATCTTTTACATTTTTTTTATTGTAAAAAAATTCAGGCGTTAAAGGGTTAAGTATCACGTAAAGCACAAAACTGAGATACTCTGGTTAATTTGCCAGATTTATTATATGCATACATACATTCCAGCTTTCTATTTTTTTTTTATGTGTCGGCTTTCAAAATGCTAGAAATCTATTGGGTTTTACAATGTGACCACTTTAGTCACACACGCCCCTAAAAATACTGTAGATACCTGCGAACTGGACAATGATTTACGAACACAGTGTGGGAGTAAAGATTTCTGTGGGAAAGTGCCTGAGAAATATTGTTTGGCAACATTGCCCAGCAACATTGCTCAAAAAGTTTCCCCATGCATCATCAGCTTCAGGTAGGCTTTCACGTTTAAACAATGCTCAGTTGGTACTAAGTGACCCAAAGTGTGCCAAGAAAATATCTTCCACACCATAACACCACCACCAGCAGCCTGAACCGTTGATACAAGGCAGGATGGATCCATGCTTTCATGTTGTTTACACTAAATTCTGACCCTACCATCTGAATGTCGCAGCAGAAATCAAGACTCATCAGACCAAGCAACGTTTTTCCAAACTTCTATTGTCCAATTTTGGTGAGCCTGTGTGAATTGTAGCCTCAGTTTCCTGTTCTTAGCTGACAGAAGTTGCACCCGGTGTGGTCTTCTGCTCCTGTAGCTCCATCTACGTCAAGGTTTGAGGTGTTGCGCGTCAGAGATGGTATTCAGCATACCACCACAAGTGGTTATTTGAGTTACTGCTGCCTTTCTGTCATCTTGAACCGGTCTGCCCGTTCTCCTCTGACATCAAGGCTTTTTCGTCCACTATTTTTTCTTCTTCGGACCATTCTCTGTAAACCCTAGAGATGGTTATGCTTGAAAATCCCAGTAGATCAGCAGTTTGTGAAAGACTGAGACCAGCTGGTCTGGCACCAACAACCATGCCACGTTCAAAGTCACTTAAATCCCCTTTCTTCCCCATTCTGATGCTCTGTTTGAACTTCAGCATGTTGTCTTGACCATGTCTACGTGCCTAAATGCATTGAGTTGCTGTCATCTGATTGGCTGATTAGCTATTTGTGTTATCAAGCAATTGAACAGGTGTACCTAATAAAGTGGCTGGTGAGTGTGTACTACCAGTTTGTAATATTGAATTGGAAGACGACATACGATTGCTGAACCACTGCTGTACTTTTATCTGACCCCTCACAGAAGTTGTAAAAGTCCTGTCTCCTACAACATATTTTTGTAAGCGAATAATTTGCTTCTCCACATTTGTTTTGGAGGAAATGCTACATTTAATGGCTACTTTTGTTTGTAAAGAACCAGAATTTTACACTGGAAACTGGGGTTCACATCCTGTGTCCCACATGTTTTTAGGTTTAGGCTACTTGTTTAAGGTTAGGGGAAAGACTGTGGTTTTGGTAAAATTGTTTAAAAAGCTACTAACAGTGGTACATAAAATAGATGCAGGACAAATGCATAAAGAAGTCACAATAGATAAAGTCACAGTGCTTGTGTAAAGTGTAATAGATACCTAAAAATTTTTTCCAGACCAAAGTGATGATTGACAGTTTTAATTGTGCTAATTTCGTAGCGTATCAGTTTCAGTAAAAACAACCTTGTTCCCTCACAGTGTTGAATCAGTTGCCACAGATGATATGGCGTCGACCACAGATGGTAACATTGTTTGCATGCCCCTGTTTCACACAGATGTATGAGAAATAAAATCCTTAACAAAGCTACGGTTACCTCAAGGTCTTGCCTTTGTTACCCCAAGAAAACACAGTAGCTTAGATTCTGAGCGGCTCCCCACTGAAAAACAAAGACAAGAAAACCGCAAGACTTTAATGTCAGGCATTCATGAACAAATTCTCAGCGACTCAGAGCTTGGTAAATGCTTGCTTTACAATTCACAAACTGTTTTAGCACCTGCATAAGCAGATGTCTGTGTGTAAGCAGTTGTGTGTTTAGTTGTACTTTGAAAGACGAATACGGCTAATTTTGGTTAAGAAAATACTTTTTTCATAAGCTCACAGTTCAACCGTCTATTCATACTCTTAAACAAGAAAAAAGAAAAGATAATTAAAAGATATAATCAAAGATAGAGAACATGGACTGAAAGTTAACTGCATATCAGTGGTTCATAGTATTTAGCATTTCTGCTAAAGAAGGCTAGCAGAGGGTGACTAGGGTCAAGGAGTTATGGTAGAGGTACCAATTTTGGTGCAGGGCTTTGTCGCCACCGTTGTTGAGTTGAGTTCACTGGATATATTTGAGATAGGGCTGTTTAATTATTGAAATTTCACTTTCAATTATGATTTTGGCTCTAATATCTTAACAAATTCCGTATTATTTATACTCATTTATACTTTTCTTACTGTTGGTTTAAGTCACTGCATCTCCCAGCATGTAAAGTAACAAGTTGACATCAACTCAGTAGTTCACCTGGCACCTGCTAAGCCCTGCTCCTGCCCCATCGGCACTCCTCTTCATGCAGTATTGACAGTCACAAACTGTGCCTAGACACATGAGCTATAACATCCTGTAATCCATGGTGCTGCAGATGATATAAAAAGTCAGCATACACTTATGTTATTCTCCGTGTATTATTGTAGGTTATTGTAGGGCCCTCCATCTGGGCTGTAAAGATATCAAACCCAGTATACCACAGAGTCATTGCAATTGTAGTCTCAGTTTGTACACTATGATTGTGTACTGATCCCCATTGGCTATATTTTGGGGTATTTTCAAAGTAATAATTTAGATAAACAGAGGTTTGTAGACTTCCAGATTTTGTGGGGTTTTATTGCCATATTCTGTTAGATTCTGCACTACAATCTTTGAAGCAGAATTTGTATCCACTGATGTGACATAGATGCAGGACAAAACAGGGCCTAGCTCATCTATCTGACACATGGTATTTTGAGTTAAGAAACCTCAGAGTAGATGTTTTATATCTTCACTTTGCAACATCATTTTTAACACACAAGTAAATCTTGCTGATGCAATGTACCAGCCCTTAGACTCTGTCCCTTAACAGGACAGGAAATGCAAGAGAAAGGATTAAATTGTCCACAAAGTTAACGACTCCATAATCCTGGTGTTTAATTTTTTCAGACAAGCTTTCGCAAGCTCACCAGTGGACAAGCAACTGTGTTGCACTGCTTTCACATATATTTTAGGCTAAACTTGTATTCTTCTTCAAACTGGTAATTTAAAAGCCAGTGGAATGTGGAAAATGATTGTAGGAGTGGAGGGGAGGGAAAAGATATGCCTTGCTTGGTCACTTTGGTGTCTGAAATCCGTAGCTGAGATGGCGTTTGACTGATTTGTGTTTTGACCACATGTGCCAGACCCGCCTGCTATTCTCAACCCGTAATTCCTCTCTGAATTCAGGCATGCGACTAATTTACTGTAGGGGCAGGATTTTCTTTTCTTCCAGGGAGCAGAAACTTTACCCCTTTTCTGTTACAGGGCTCTGCACAAGCGCTGTTAAGTGATGCCACCTGTCAGGCTGACAGCTTATTCTCCATATGGGGAAGGCCTTTATCAGCTGCATTTGTGGGGACCTGGAAAATGTCTGCCACCTGCCAAGGATTTCAGACCTTGAACTCCCACTTTAGAGCGATTCCATTAATTTACTTTTCACTTTGTATTTTTGTCTGTTAATTGAGCGAGCAGTGAGATTTGGACATTTTAAGTTAGTTGATGTGGTAGTAAAAGCAAGCAGGTCTAAAAAAAGTGCCTTTCCAGAACTCATTTCCAGCGTGTTGAACTGCACAGCAGATGGTCTAGGGTCTGTTCAAATCTTGCAAAAGCACCCTGCTGGTTCTGTCATCATAGGTCTGTATTTATTGAATATAGACTTTTCCTTCTGCTTTTCTGTCTTCTAGGTTTGAGTTTTGAGTAATACTTTACTATAGTTGACTGAAAAATGTAGAATTACAAATTATGCAAAGGACTATTTGACTTTTATTCAGGCTCCTTGTGACATTAAAATTGTTGGTACAAAGTGTTTGCTTTAGGAAACCGGTCCAGGTCATGTTTTCATGTTCCCAACACTGCTTTATGCTTCTGCAGGAAGTTTCTTTGGCACCACTACAGTAAGAGCATAGTGTGACTATGTTACTCTTTCCCAGTGGACTCAGAGTTTAATAGGCACATCCAACATGTCTTCCAAAGACAACCATAACTTTCAGATCAGAAACCATGCTGCTGCTTTTTCTGTCAGACTATAATGTTTTCATGCAGCCATGTCTACTCTACAGTATGTTGGCCTATTGTTGCAATGCATCATTTGTGAGGACAATGAACATTTTCCAAACAAAGCACTGTTCCTCCAGCCGACGTGAGCTGTCAGAGAAAAACAGCAAAGCTGCACCGTGGGCCAAACTAAGGAGGTTTTAATAGAATTTCTAAAACACCAATTGCGAAAAGCAGGATAGCATTTTCTGATTCTGAGTGCCCTGTAATTTCAAGTGTGTGGGTTCAAGCCACTTATTTTGTGGTGATGGCTTTACTGGCGAGTTCTCCAAAAAGACAGAGGCCAACGCAGCCGAGGGTTGAGCTAGCTGCCTTGCCTTCCTTACTGATTGACCGAGCCGCTTCCCCTTTGGTATCTGGCCACAGTTGTTCTGCTCTCATGGCTAACCTCACTGGGCGTAGCCTTCCACCATTGGGTGTTTAGAAAGCCCAATAGGAGGACACCTGCTTCTGGATTTATTTGTTCCGTCTCTTGCACAAACACCCATGCAATCCGTTTATGGATGCAGATGGAGAGCACTTGGGGTAAACAAATGCACAAATCTGTCTTATTGCTAAAATGACGTCTTAATAACAACCAGACATTTCCATATTCTAGTATCCTTTTTTGCCTTGCATCACCCAAAACGTACTGTAAGTGCTATGTTGCATGTATGTCCAAGCACTATACTTGTCATTCTGTCTTAATATAAACCTCAATTTACCAGAATTTCCCAAATTGGGGAAATTCTTGTGGTCTTCAAGGAAATAAAATGACAAATAAATAAACAACAACAAAAAACTCTTACATAGTACATACACTAACATGCCCTCATTTTATATGTGCAAAACCACATGCTCATACACCCAGGTCTGGGTTGTAAAGAATACCCCTGCAGCCCCTGCGAGGCGAACGTGCCCTTCTCAAAGCCAGAGAGTCAGTCACAGGTGTGGGTGCTGAGAGAAGGTCAGTCTATATAATTACGTCATATTAAGCGTTGCCTGATGTTTTTTGAATTTATGTATTGTTGGCTATATGTTCATATCAAGATAAGAGATAGATAACATATAAAGGCAACAACAGGATAGGCAGCAAGTATAATATTTTAGTGATCTTATCGATACTTTCATGTAAAATAAAGTAATAATTATAATAATAATATAATAATAATAAATAAAGTAAAATAATTGTACAGAACAGAAAACTGGTAAATTAGAGATAACGAACAGCAAAGTGCATTCAATAGAACCATGTTGCACTGTGGCTGTTTCTAACCTGATGCACAGTGGGTGAAACACTTAGAAAGAGTCTTGAAACTTGACTTGGACACTTAAAATGATTTGTGACGAGATCTGGCCCTAAACTAAACAACATTAAAACATAAAGTAACTTGTACTTTGAGTAATTTATTGACCAAGTAATTTTACATGAGTGGGTTTGTTAAATGTTAATTTTGTATGGGAATAATTGTACTTTTTACTTGAGTAAAAATTTTCAGTACTTTTTTATAGTAGGGGTGTTGCAGCTCCCTCAGCACCCCTACTTCCCATGTCCATGCTCAAAACTGAAACTAATTCAAACATGTCTGAGAAGCACAGGAGAGACTGTTGGGACTGAATATTTAAAATAAATGAGCTATAAGAAAACGGGTACTGTGTGTATCCACAATTGATGTAATCTTTGTTGCTCCATTTGAGAAACCTATTAAAAAATGTTTTGGTCTTAAAGGAAAGGTTTGTCCTATCTAACTTCACAGTCCAGTTGTGTAAAAATCTGAGATGAGTGTGCACATGGGTTTTTTACAGTAACTTTGAAAATGAAAACCTCTGCCACAATAAGTTATAAGGTGGAATCAGATACGGAGTACCGTGGACAGCTCCCGCAATCATGGCTGTCGCAGGATCAGCACCTTGACAGTGGTTGTGACACTTTAAAAAGCTCCAACATTTTAAAATTTGCATAATACAATCAAATCCATAATCTGTGTCCTAAAGTGGTCTGTTAAATTTCATTGTGCATTTGAAATTATTTAGTATCCTCACTATCTATCCATCCATCCATCCATCTTCAACCACTTATCCTGTGTACAGGGTCGCGGAGGGCTGGAGCCAATCCCAGCTGACATCAGGCGAAAGGCGGGGTACACCCTGGACGGGCCGCCAGTCCATCACAGGGCCACACATAGACAAACAACCACACACACTTACATTCACACCTAAGGACAATTTTAGAGACAGTATCCTCACTATGAAAGATGTAAAATTTCGCCTGCTCTATGCTGCAGGGAAGGGGCCCCCTAAGTGGGGGGCTTTGCGTGTTTGGTTTACAGTATGGGAAGAAGGAAAGCAACACAGAGCTGATGGAAATTTGACAGTAAATATTTTTTTCTTGTAGTGGATTATTAACTTTTTCTTGTAGTGGATTATTAACTTATTAACTTAAATAGAGTAAATTCAAATATTTGGAAAAAAATGAATAGAAGTGAGCTACAATGGAAAAATAATTTAACAAGAAGAGAAATTCCTCCAATGGAATGATGCACTGCATAGAATAAAGACAAATGTTTCTTTGCACCAGTTTGTGTGGCCTGGTCAGCCTTTGTGCAGGACTTTAAGAGAATACAGATATAACATTAAACCACAGTGTAGGGCAAGAAGTCCTTTTGAACAGTTAACTTGTGCATTTTTGTATCCGGTGCCAAGACATCTGTGTAGTGACACACCCTATAATTATAAACGAAAGGAAAAGAAATGTCTTTTGATTATTTCCATCCTTATTGCATGCACACACAATGAGGCCTGTTAGGACAATTACAACCAAAAGCTTTGGAAAGTCTTTCTTGCTAAGGTATCACAGTAACATGATGGCACAGTGGAATCTTAGATGGTGACAGAAATGACGAGGTTTAAAATACTGCGTTTGCATTGTAAACACACAAAATATTTGAAGTCACAGTGACCACTGAATCTGTGGGGTGAAGCTGAAATGTGCTCATCTATTTCCAGGATGGAAACAATCAAAGCCCTAGTCTTTATTTATTTTCATGGATATAGACTTGTTTTAAAGTTAAACTTGAATTTAGGCTTTTTAGTGGATGGAAAAGTAGCAGCGTTTGCCAGGAGAGAGTGTAGGGAAGTCTGGCGAGGGTGGCTGCAGTCTATCAGCGACCCATGTGGAGGGTTGTGATGAGAGGGTATGTTAAAAGGTGCTCCAACAGATTATGGGGACTCACAGCACTGTACAAACAACCCATAGCCGTTTTGGAAGTGCTGATTGTACTTAGTGCTGTTGCCAGTAGATAGACTGATATGGTGTATCTCTGGTAGCACTAATTGAACGGGCTGTACAGTATCACCGAAGATATGTTTTAGGTCATTTAGAAAAAGTGTCTCTATTAAATAGTTTGTTATCCCTCACAAACGTACGAGGCAGATAGCCGCCCACCCTGAGTCATGGTTCCGCTCAAGGTTTCCACCTGCTAAAAGGACGTGTTTCCTTGTCTGTGTTGCTAGGAGCTTGCTCATGGTGGGAATTGTTGGGTCTCTGTTAAGAGTATGGCCTAGACTTGCTGTATGAAAAGTGCAATGCGATAACTTCTGTTTTGTTCTGAATCGGCACTATATAAATAAACTTATATTGAATTGCATTGTATAGAGGCCGCCAAAAGTTTAATTTTCAGTTTTTATATAATTATTTAATATTGGTCAGTATATCATTATTGAATTTTTTTCCCTCTTTATATTGATATTACCTCCAAAATCCACAAATTTTATGAAATCAATGTAACCATTTATAGATAAAATAATGTCTGTTTTTGGCTAATCCCAATAAATTAATTTGCCAATCAAATTATTGCAAAAATCCTGTAAATCCAGTATGGTCACAAAGCAGTCCTGCAGAAAATTGGGATCATTCAGAGATCAGCAGAGTGAGATGAGAAGATCACTACCAGGCTTTTTTTCGCGATACCTCTCTGGAGAAAGGATGTGGTTAATTTAGCTTAGCCTAAAGCCTGAAAGCAGGAGGAAACAACTGGCCTGGTTTGTGAAAAATTATAGCACATGTACACGACATTTAAAGATGTCAATTTGTTGTTTTAGAGGGAGTTGCGTTTAACTTTTCCTTCTCCTTCGTTCCCCATATGTTGAACTATTCCATGAACTTGCCACTGAAGATGAAATGCTGCACCAATTGTGGGGCATTATTCCATATTCCAG
Source organism: Micropterus dolomieu (assembly GCF_021292245.1). Lineage (NCBI taxonomy): Eukaryota > Metazoa > Chordata > Actinopteri > Centrarchiformes > Centrarchidae > Micropterus > Micropterus dolomieu. The sequence continues at coordinate 8,666,268 of NC_060170.1, forward strand.
CCTAACTGAAGCACACATCTATTTAGTGTCTTTTAGAAAATGACTCTTAAAGGCACGTTTTAAAGTGCTTCTGTTTTTCCATCTGTGTTGTGTGTTTGTGAGTTCCACACTTGTGGATGACTTGATTGCACATTTTATAGATGTTTTGAAGCTATGATAAGTAAAATCTTTGCGTTAGAGGGAAGTTTAAATTTATTTGTCATATTTATAGATAACTTTTGACATCATTGAACAGCCATCTTTTGAAATGCAACTACTTGTCCCTGAAACCTGGAGTCAAGACATACATTAGGCAACCTCTTGCATTACTCACAATTTATTAGTGTGGTATCATTACTTTCAGCAATCTATTGTTGAAAGTAAAAAGATCAGAAGAAGTATGAACAATATGCATTGCCTACAAACACTTCAGTAAGTGAGCTCTGGCTCTGGAACAGATATCCTGCAGGATGTGTAATTCAGGTAGATCCCCCAGCACATATGGCTTCTACTGTTGCATCGTATCCAAAAGTATCTTGGAAGTGACTCCACTGTGTGAAGTCACTTCCAAGTCAAATAAGTAAACATCCTCATCATACTCCTGAACCGCTCCCGAAACACTCACACACACACAGAGCATCCATCAGACACATGCTGAACAAGCCATGAGAATGCCATGCTCCAACAAAACTTGGGTTATGCCATTGAGCAAGATCAGAACGAGGATAAATAAGATTTTGCTGAGCAGGTAACTGCCATGGGCATGACAGGGAAGATGGGACATTTATCAAGTCTTGGCTTCTCTGATTTGCACTATAATTAGAGAGGAAATAAGTAGGGTGATAGATAACTGCAACCGCAGTTCAGTGCCTTTTAAAGAAGATTTATTTGCATGTAATGAGAAAATTGGAGAGACTGAAGGATGATTGTGCAATATGGTGAATTACAAAACTGGAAGCAGCAAATGAGTTATTATAATTGTGAGGTAAGAGTAGGAAAGTGTGGTGTGCCTCAAAGGAGTTGTTTAGGATTAGGGCAGCGGTAATCGAGTATTCTACAGATTACTCCATCGATTCATTGAGTAATCGGATAAGAATTACTTTTACTTGGCGCAGCTGTGTAAGTCATATCACTGTACAACCCAAACTCATGGAATAGCCAGTCAGAGAACCATAACAACAAACACAAGTTTATACATTTAAAACTAAGAATTGTGCCTTACCTTTGCTAGGCTTCATCTCACCTAACAACCATGATTTACGTTAAATGCTAACTTCCAGTCTGCTCTGTGGACTGAGGCTTTCTTCTAGTTGGTTCAAGCGTTACTCTAATCAAAATTAGTTTGTTGTTCAGGAATATTTACAAATACAGCAGACAGTAATTTGAACAGGTTACAGGTAGCGCAGAACAAAGCAGCTTGCATGACACTTCACTGCCCATAGCGCAAAGGAAGCTATAAAGAATAACCACTTGTCTTGTCAAGTGTAGAGAATAGGGAACTTTATGAAAGCTCTTGAAAGATATGAAAGATACTTTAAAGAAACCTGACATCATTATTTTACAAGACAGTCATCTGGTCATTTTTATATCCCTATATAAAACTGGTTTAATACAGAAAACAGTAAATCATGGTGCTATGGTGGCAAGGAATTCATAAAACATGCTTTGATCAAATAATAAGATTGTGTTTATTGGCAAAAAAAATGAGTCGTTAAACATAGTCCTGGTTATGCTCCTAAATATGTGATATTGATTGTGATAGCTATCCATCCTATTTGTAATCAGATGATGTATGTTGCCTTTTTGATTACTTAGTATCTGTAATAGATGATCTAATGATGTAGAGCTATCTATTGTACTAGTACTGAATTATTGTGTTGTTTTGTCACAGCATTTGTCATTAGTATTGTAAATACATTATGTGCACATTGAAAAACGTAGCTACTGTTACTGTTACAGTTACTAATGGGGATCTGATTAAACAAACACACACACAAACTCCTGAAAGGATATCCAGAAAGGGGACATGGATAAAGCCTGCCAGAAAAAGGGCTCCCACCTAAAAACATTCCTGTAGTATGGGCCATATTTTCCTTACCCCAACAAATTTACACAGTTGTTAGTGATGGCCCGGGATTCCTCCTAAAGCGCAGCCCACAAATAATAAACAGTATGGCAGCTGACACCGCAAGACACCTGTGCAGCTCCCTGACACTGCAGGATTGTTCCCAGGGACTGGGCGGGGGTTGGTGTGGGCAGAGGTGGGCTGGAGATCGGGGAGAGGAGGGGGCCATGGGGGCTGGCTGGCAGACAGTTTGTTGGTGTCGGTGAGTGCATGTGTGTAGTCAATCTAGAAGCAGTCGGTGTTGTACACGTTAGTCTCACTGAGCTGGTGACAAAACTTACCACACACATATATGTAGTTTCATGTGCAGCAATGGAAAATCTCAGCAGAGTCAAACCAGCTTTGCGTGTGTCCTCCCCTTTCTGCTGCTTCCGCTTTGTAACATATAATCGATGGACGTAATCATTGATTTTATCTGATTTATTTGTGAGGGAACTTAATAGTATATTATTAAACATAAATGTTGCCATTTTATGTGTCATACCAGGAAGTAGCTTTTGAGGTCGTTTGTATCTGCAGTCCACTGCATAATAAAATACTTAAACAACTCAATTGACAGAAAGCCAATCAAGAAATCTGACAAATGTGTTTAAGTCATTATTAAGCAAAAATGCCAAAACTTTGCTAGTGCTTTTAAAATTTGAGGAATTATATAATTATGTCTGTTTAAATGCTAAAAGATAAATTTATTAAAGGGAAAATAATTGAAATACTGAACATAATCTTTAACTTTGATATTATGGGTTGTAGGATTGGGCATTGTTTGACACTAGGGCTAAAATATGGTACAGATACCAAAACAATACTTTTTTCATTATCTTACTTTTATAGAACCCTTTTAAAACAAAGGTTAACAAGATTAGAGATCTGACCAGCTATTGGATCCTTTTATAAGGACACATTTCATCTTGTTACCAAAACAGCATAGAGGTTCAATAGTCAGTCCTTGTGGCTAGTTAGCTCTTGTTAGCTCTCTTTAGGCTTTTTCTGAATACACACCACACAAACAAACACCTACAGTCAACATACGCATTCAGACATACACTCCTCACGCCACAGGATGTCAGGTGGTCCAGCCATTGTGACCCCACCTGTAGGACATTGTCAAAGCACAAAGGAGGGGCACAGTACGTGTCAGCCTGCTGTCAGCTTCTGTTTGACTCGAATTTGTAAATCCCCCTCTTTCAGCCGTGGGGCTTTGAAAGATTAGCCAAAGGTCTGTCGAGTAATTCACATCTGTGTAGGCTTTTATTGTCAAGAGGCAGGGGATCCCTCCACGGTTTTCACAGACCACAATAATTATGATTGTCAACACTGTTCAAGTTTCACCGTTTGTTTCTGAGCGCATAAACATGTTCATAGTGGATTTTTTGAGGGCTGGGTACCCACAAGGATTTGAGGTGCTTTGTTGTGTTTATTAACTGCACGGATCATGGATTTAAAAGAAACTCCTGGTCTATTGTTCTTTACAGGTTTATGTAACCTTCAACTTAAGGTCACTGGTGTTTTTCATTTCAGTCAGATGAAATTTCAACTATAAACACAAAACATGTTTCAAAGAGGAGCAAACTTTGACAATCACAAAGAGACACAATCTTTACATGGGACCTGTGCAGCGCTCAGCTTCTCAGGCACTAACCAGACTGAAGTTTGCTATAAAGGAGGGCCTCTCCCTCGTTGCCCTGTGAGGTCACAGCACCTGTTCTTGGTAATTGCTGGCAGGTGACGTAAGGCCTCCACTTGTTTTCCATGGTGTAAGATGGAGGTCACCATGGCTGCCTCCAACATTGAGGCTGACATTGAAGTCATGTTGGTTGTTTGCAGCAAATAAGCGAGTTTGACTCGATCATTTTATCCCCCAGTTCCCTGAGAGTGTTTCCATGTGTTGGCTTACCTGTCAAAGGTGAGTTAGTAAAACAAAACATTATCATGGATTTTCATGTAGGCAGTGTTATTCTGTGCGATATACATGAATAATAGTTATTATTTTCACACAAAAATTGTTGCTGTTTATTCCCAGATCTCAGTCATTACTTTAGTGAGTTTAGTGTAATCATAACTTCGAAATGATGGCCACAGTTATCAGAATAAGTGAAGTTGTAATAAATAAAAATGATCCCTAACATGTTACATACACTGCAGATGGTCTTTATAATGTGACTTTCCCACAGATTTTTGTGTAGTTTATTTTTCGTTTTGTATTGTTTTTTATTATAAACAATAAGCCTTAAAGGTGCAATATGTAAGAAATGGCCCCCTGTTGAATTCATACTCCAAACATATATGGGGCAGCCTATAACCAGAGAAACCGCTAACTATAGCTGCTGTTAGCTAGTTATCTCAGTTAGCCATGCAGCTAGCGACGCTATTCTTGGCTGATTCTGGCCGTTCGGAGCACTGGGAAGTGTTGGTGTTTGCACCGCTAGCACGGGAGCTTTGGGCCACCGGGAAGAGGAGGTTTTCAGGCTTGGGGTTAGGACCCAGCAGGGAATGCTAGCAGGGAGGAGTGCTGGAATTTGAAACAGAACCAGAGCCAGCCAAGCTGGCAGGGAGATAGGCTTAGCAGTCACCCAATGAAAACGGCCAGACTGGAACCAAACACTGCATCTGAGATCGACGGAGGCAAATTTGCCAACAACGAATACAGTTTTGCATTGATTTACAGCGGCTCTGACTCTGGGATGCCAGTAGCCCAATCCGGCAAGAAAAACACCTTAGTGTTGTTGGACTGAGGACAACTAAGTTACACTGACTCACTATTACATCTTGTGGTACTTGTGGTATTACAAGACCAGAACGATAATCAGGTTGGCAGCAGAGAACCTAGAAGCTTTGATGGTGCATTTTGCATAGAAGAGCATAACAAACAGCCAATCAACAGCCTCTTCTATATAAAGCCCTTTATTGTTGAAATTGGCTTACAGCTGAAAAAGATACAGTTGTTGAAAACAGACTGTAGACCGTATCGATGGAAGATGTTGTTACTGTTACAGTGTGAAACAGGTACTGGCTCATTTCTTATTGATTTACATATCCTCTGTAGACTAATTCAACTGATATTTTTATCACCACTAGCCAAACATTACTTGCGTCCTTTGCCGTTGGTGGGTCCAGCTGATGATGTCTTTTCAAGGCTGGCTGCAGGAGGACAGAAGCCAGTAGATTGGGTCTATGGCCCTGTGAATCTGATAGCACCGGTTTTAAATGTTTGAGAGAAAGGAGTCCTCTTCTCTGCTCTGGAGCTAGTTATCTCCCGCCTTTTTAGTAAAGGGATCCACAGATGGCCCGTGTCCTGACAGTGATACAAATGTGATAACGCTAGCTGAGGTATTCCTCTTGGATCCTCTTACTGTATTACTGTACGCCGACAAATGGGGATCATTCATGCTCAGAGTAAACAAGACACTGTCAGACACAAAAAGAGTCCTCATTTTTCTCAAGATGAGGCAGAAAAGAAAGAAGAAAAAGCTTCTTTTCATCATTGGCAGACAAAACAACCTCTTCACACCTGAGTGTGTCCTCTGTTTATGAGTTCTTCCCATCCATTGTCATCATGTGTTATCTAAACCATACAATCCACATGAAAAGATCATTTCATGTTCTGCTGTCACCTGAGGGGATTTGGACAACATGCCTTTCATTTGCTTTGTCTGAATCCAGTGACAAAACCATTTGTCATCTTTTTTTCCCCAGGTTATGCCTGGTTTGAGCTCGCTTCAAAGACCTGGTCTCTGATGAGCAGCCCAGAAACTGCCTTTAGATTTATGAGTTTTGTTTGCGTTGGAGAATCCAAGCCTTTTTTGTTGTTACTCATTGAGTTCTTATCAGAAATCAGTGTTTGGATTATAGGGAGCCAACGTGTCACCCTCACAGCCAGCAGTTCTTTGTTGTTGTTTTTTCAATACATGTTTTGGCCATTTCATGCCTTTATTAGACAGTGATTGTAAAGACAGAGGAGACAGGAAATAAGGGAGAGAGAGAGATGCATCAAAGTTCTCTGGCTTTTTCAAGCAGGGGAGGTCGTTCATGGCCGGTATCTTAAACCCTAAGGGCAAGGTATCAGTCTGAAAAGCTAATATTTGCCTGTTCATTCTCGTTGTCAGTAGTCTAATAATCATGAATACACACTATCAAGTTTGATCATATGGTACATCATTGTCATTGCAGTATAATCATTTGTTTTTTCAGGTGGGATCTATCAAGTGTAGGAAAATGACATGTATTGCTGCTCTTTACGGATGTGACTGCTCAATAATTGGTGGAACATGATGCTGCTGGGTGTAGTGTGTTCTCTCTCTGTTTGGGTCTGTTCAGGTTGACCCCATTTTGGGCTGGGTCTAATTATCCTTGGGTCTACATCAGACAAGCCTAACTGTCTGCATTCTTTTGGTACGGGTTTCATGAATCTATGCAGATAGGGTTTGGATATTTCTGTAGTATATCTGGTCCAAAGACCTCAATATCAAGGCACTGGTTTACCATTTTCCTGTGGTTTTACTATTAAAATAAACGTTGATATATATGTCTAACTCTAGTCAAGACAAGTCAATTTTAGAAATATTATATAGAAACAAAATGATTATTCTATGTAACGGAATGGGCTTTACAATGAACTGTTGAACACCGCTACAACACATTTTGTAGTGCTGTGGTTTTAGGGGAATTTAAAACTATACAATGTGGTGATGGCGCATTGAATAAAACACATGCCTTTGGTGTGAGAGACCCGGGTTCAATTCCCTCTGTGACACATCCAACAATGTGTCCCTGAGCAAGACACTTCACTTCTAGTTGCTCCAGAGGCGTGCAACCTCTGAGAAATTTAGCAATTGTTGCTTTGGATAAAAGTGTCCGCTAAATGAATAAATGTAATGATGACCTAACTCCACTCTAAATCCTTTGAATATTGAAGGTTGTTGGTTTTAAGGATCTTTTTAGACCCATTTTTTGTCTATATTTGAACTTTTCCCCTTAACTATTTACACAACTTACAGTATTGAGTTTAACCCACATTTCAAGTAATTTCAAGCTACATTCCTGCCCGGACTGTAGGTGTGTTGGAACGGAACTGAGACTCTGGTTACTGTAAGTCTGTACTGTAAGGTTTCAGCTCAAGTCCCACGCACATATCTGAGCATGATATTCTATAGACAGCCCACCTCAGTGAGCTTGGGCCATCGCAGGACAACATTAGTTGGAGTTGTTTCAGCTTTGGACCCGATTCAAAGTATAACATGAGCCTTTGTATTTAAAAGTGGGAGGATTTGTAATAGATCCCCTCTATCTGTCCACTTTTAACAAGTGACATTGGCCTTCCTGGCTTTTACTCAGAAGTGGCTTGATGGCCATAATTATTTACACAGAGGGTTTCCTTCTTTTTCTCTCTTTTTACAGTCGGTCATTTTCATAAGGGATCATAATACCCTTGGACAGGAAGTATCTGGCTATATAGACTACGCCCACAGACTCAAGACCCAAGATTTTGAACCATATTTCAGCGGAAAGAAGAGACTCATGCCAGGACGCTCGGATTTATGGTAAGTCTCCTTCCATTGTAACATGTCCACGTTGGTTGGGGAAGCCTTGACTCGAGTGGGATTTGATGAGATTTGAAGGGTAAGGAAATCTTATTATCCAGGATTAAAGACTCAGGTTGACGTGAGAGACCAATATAATCTTGGAAGGAGCTGTGTAAAGGGCCAGTTTAGTTAGTATGTACAGCACCAGCCCTTGTGGCCTCAGCATAGATGTGGAATAAATATACACTTCTAAAGTAAAGCTGAGTAGAGCTGCCAAAGTGTTGAGCCTGTCTGGACAAGGCAGACATGATTAAAGTCAAGATTAAAGCGGGATTAAACCGTGATATTTTGATCTTCTTTTGATGTGCTGTAAATTTGTCATCACAAATGAATGTAAAAGATTTAATGGCCATGTGGAGGCCTCAAAATTAGATGCATTAATAGATAAACAGATCAGCTTATTGATTGATTTAGAGGCCCTGAAAACTCAATTGAAGTTGGCACACTAGGATGTGCCATACTAGTGATTTCATATTAGAGGTTTCTGATTGGGGGGGGTTTGTCCATGGTCTTCTAGCAAATTTTGAAGTGGGTCTTCAGGAGGGATTCTTTTGGAAGGCTATATTTTATTTTATTTTAAATTCAGTATATTTGGGGTTTATATTTTTGGTTGAACAATCATTTATAAATGTTACCTCTTGCTATAGAAAATTGAAGCGATCATAAAAATAACTGCTAGTTGTAGCACTAGTAAGGTGTTTCCATGTGTTTCCATGTGGGGGTTTATCAGCGTTTGGCCACTTACAGTTGCCACGCTGCTTCTGGAAATGAGGTTGATAAGTAGTGATTGTGAAGCAATACAGTTAACTTGTCGGCAGTAAAACCAATGAGCTGAAAGATTCTTAAACGTTCCACAGAGTTGGGTCACTTTCGGGTGACACCTTTAACATTACAAATCCATTGATAATATAAAAATATATGGATTAGAGCATTTTAAAGCTGCTATGTTTAGAATTTGAAAATTCCTGACCAGTGGCGGCGCCTGCCAAATCTTTCAGGGTGGGTCAATTGTTGCAAGGATGGTTAAGGTGACCAGTTCAATGGACTAATCATCTGATTTAGCTGTGACAAACCTTTTATTTAGGTACAACAAATCCAGAATAAAGCGCATAGGGGTTGATAATGTGCAAGGAATAAAATTGTTTACAGTTAATCTTGGATTGCAGCTAAGGGACCCCTCTCAAGTAATAGGCTACAGTAATGTAATAATATCATTCTGTATATGAAGGTGGATCAAACAGCTATTCATAAATGTTTTATGGGGTACAGATGAACCTAGTATTTATTTTCATTCTTTACGTTACACAAGATTAATAGGGTAAGCAGAGAGTTGTAAAAAATCTTGAAAGTTCTCCACTTGTTACCCTGTAGTTACACAGTATTATTAGGGGTGTGGGCTATATTAAAAGCATCCACTGTTCTCCCGTACTCTATAATCACACAGTAACAACGAGCTATGTGCATGCAAGGGGAAATATAAAAGGCATATTGTATTGTTTTTGGTTTATTTTCTGTGGTGCTTTCCTACTTCTCTTTCTTCTTCTTTTTATCCTCCTCTGACCAAGATGCCAGTGATGGCTACATCATGCTACCTCCTCTTTTTTTCTTTGGTTTCTGGCAATAAATAAAAAAAACAAATCATAAAATAATTGTTACTGGTTAAGTGCAGTAAAGTTAACTTTAAATTGACTCCACTACCACACATAAAACACGGCTTAATAACACAATAAATCACATTTAACATAAGCATAAAATTCAGCTTTCCTCATAGCTTAACAAATGACATGTATTAAGCTATACTGTGTCTTACTCACCGCTGGTGAAGTCCCTGCAGCTCCCGACACAACACTATGGTTGAATTTCCAGCCTGAACATACATTTCAGCAGCTGATAGTAGTGACAGAAACAAGCTGGTGGACTGCCGAGTGGTTTTCAGGTGGCAGAAGCGTAGCTCTGCTTCTGGGGGCATAACGTAAACACGTAAGTGCGAGCCCTCCAGGAACCCATAAAGATTGCATTGCAGCGCCTGCAGTTCGAAAAAAAACTGCCTTTACATGAGAGACTATGAGAGAGATCTGGACGAATTATAACCAGACTGAAATCGCCCTAAAAGAGGTGGGACTCCACGGAACACGACTTGACGCTGATTGTACAACGATATTCAGAGACAAACCTGTCTGTCAAAAACAGTCACAGCTAACTAACAGTGTTGTAGAAAGTGTGAGAAAGATCCCATGCCTTTCCTGGCTTGGCAGTGCGTCAGTGATGACCCCAATCACCCTAATGAATAAAACAGCCCCTGGACCTGACTGTAGTAGTATCTAAAAAGACACTTAAATTAATTGAATAATTTGAAAATGCTATAATCCCATAATAAATTCTACACATAGATCTTTAAATTTGAAGCCAAGACCATGTACAGTATGTTGAACAACTAAATGCATCAGTGCCAGTCGCACATTTCCAGGCCAAGCCACAAGCGAACTGCTGACCTTACAGGTGTAAGCTAAAATCTAGTTTGTATCCCTCAGTGGGGCAGACAACATCTTTATAATTCGTTGTCTATCAGGAGAACAGTGTACATAGAGAGCTGTCAGCAATTTACCAGAGCCAAAACCATTCCCACATTCCACATGCTCGTGCATAGTAACATATTACCAACATTTCAGATATGTGCGAAAAATCTCTTCAGGACAAACACACCTAGACAACAGGGGGAATTTTTGCACGGTTATTTTCAGAGTTCAGCCAAATGACATGCACCCTGCATAACCTCATTGACACTGGGCAGAACATGGTCTCTAAAGGTAAATTATGCTTTTTTTTCGTGATCTGGGTCTTTTTTCTTAGTTTTGACCGTCATTCCTGTATGGCTTGAGCTTTTACTCTCTGGTTTAAATAAGCAACAAATCATGAGTCACACTTTACAACAGAAACCATGGCTTACTGTTGTTGGAACAATGGCCAAAACTAGAAAAATTAAGACTGAAATTAGAAAACCAATAAAAACTGATTTTTTTAAAGATAAACTCAAGGTCCACTTACTAGATTTTTTTCAGAGCTTGTCAAACACATCTCAGTTGCAGTTGAAAGCTTTTTGGGGGGTCTATTTAGGGAGACTGCTGGAATGTTTTTCCAGTCCGGTTTCCACCTCAGACTGCTAATGTACAGAGTGTGTAGACATTAGCCCTCGGTCAGCCATTGTTTACAACACCAGTTGATAAAAAAACGTATTGTGCAGTATTTACGCATTCTAAACAGTAGCAACATGTCAGACAGACTGCAATTGGACAGCACTTTGTGTACAAACATTTCTATGAGACACAGAAGTGCTGATAAACAATATAAACTACAGCTTTCACTAACTGTTGATACTCAGAGCAGTCATCTTGGATCACAAATATGGGGGGTAGTGCGGTTCTCCCGACTCTCTGAGTCGGAAATCCGACTTAAGGGGGCGTTCCCTTTGAAATTTTTGACTTTGAACTTGGAAATTCCGACTTCTCGTGTCACATGGAACTCACAATAATTGCAAGCATTAAAGTTCCAGCCAACCATACCCCTGTTATTAATGTTCTTGAATAATGACAAACATATAGGCTGTGTTCGAAACGGGCTAAACTGCTGTCTCAGAAGGTGTCTAACAGGACAGCCAGAAGAGATGCAAGACGGTGTGCTGACGTCACATAAGTGCCATAAGTGCTGCCTTAGAAGGCTGTCGAAACCAATCTAAACGGAGATGCCTTCACTCTGAAAGTTATGCCTTCGGAGGCAGCTGTCTATTACGGTAGCGAGGCAACTGCCTTCTGTTTCGAACACAGCCATTTGCATTTTCACAAGATGTGCATTGCATAGCTGTCTTAAAAACATCCATATTTTGCTAATAATCACAGCCCTTTTGAGAATATCTCCATTCTTACATTTTTGAGCACAATTATGCATGTCAGTAATTTAAGAATACATATATCCCCAGCTTTATATGCAGAATACTCATGTTAATATTAAAAACGTGATAAATTAGTTTTTTGTTATAGCAGTTAAAAATCAACAAGAATGAAAGTCTGTTTTATTTTTGGAAGTGGTTTGTAACCAAAGTGTCAGACATGTGAAGCTTTGTTGTTTTATTTATTCATTTCTCACCATGTGTTCTGCTTGTGGCCTTGAACTCAGCCTCCCCTCTGGTGAGTGGAAGCCCTAACAAGTTGTAGGTGTGAGTCATTGGACGAGCATGCCTGGAGGTACAGCCTACTCCATAATGATGCTTTTATGAGGCTTCCCCCCCTACACGGGTCTCCCTGCATCTCACTCCATCTGACATCTGACTTCATACTCCCTCTCTCTGTCTTTCATTTTTCACCAGCTAAAACTACTTCATCTCTCTGTCGTTAGTTTCAGCTTTTCTATCCTTGAGTTCCATGCTTTGTTACCTCTCCCCATCTATGTCATCCTCCACCTCTACCAACCCACCCCCCCAACCCCTCTTGTTTTTTCATCTCTGTCGGGAACAATAACACCCAGTGTGGTTGCCGCTAAGAGGGAGCAGATGCTGGAGCTGCTGCCCACTCAGTGCACTAAACCTCCCACCGCAGGACTCTGAATCCTGTCCCTCCTCCTCCTCCACAGCCACAAAGAACACAGAGCAGTGACACCAGCGCCAGCTCCGGCCACCACCTCCCACCTCCAGCAAGGAAGGGTGGATAGGTTCACGTACACAGTCTGCAATGTCTTGAGCGGAAAAAAAGAGCAGTATGTGAATTTTAAAGACTATGAATTGGTTGGAGGTCTTTAAAGAAAATAGTAATTATTTAAAATGTACAGCATGTCTCTGCTCCAGCAGTATGGCGTGGACAACAAGTAAATTGTAGCTTTCAAACTTTGTATAATGGGTGTGATCTATCTCTTTGCGAAATCAACAGAAAACCGACACAAACTGGATGCTAAAGATTAAACACATCAAGCTCCAAACTCCTTTGACATTAACCTTTCAATTTATTTCCAAATAAATTAAGTTCCAAATTTTGTAACAGCACAGGATTATATGCAGTAGATTTTTCAACACTTTTCAAGTCTTTCCTATATTATGCGCTGCCTCAAGTTTCAACGTGAAATATGTGAGAAAATGGCCATATCAAAATGCAAAATTTGGTTGATTTTGCATAAATGGGAACCGTAGCTTGCTGTCGTGAGGCTGTTAATATTGTCTCATAGATAGGTTAGTCAGGAGACTGCCACAGTTGCACTCATAGATACATGTTGAAATAATTTTTCATTTATTTTGCTTTTTACAGTAAATTCTCTGTCACCTTAAAGATCTTTGCATTTGCATTGACCCTATAGGAGCTGCAAGGAGTGAAAATCAGTTGAACGCTGGCCTACTGGGTGGGTGGGTCATATAAACATCATTTGTAAAGGCATATGTTGTGAGCCTCTGACCTCCAGGGAAATCTGGTTAAAATAAATCAAGCACAGGATATTAAAGTTTACATCTAAGAAGCCATTAATGACACCAAACCGTATAACAATAAAAGCAATATTGGTAATAATATTAACACAACTGCACTGTTCTTGACAAACTTTTGTATAAATACTGATATCAAGAGAAAATAATTGTTAAAAACTGCAAAACAACAGATGACTGACTGTAGCTCTATTAGACTGTAACTGCTGAGACTGGTCTGTTTTAGTTCCTGTTACTTCAGGGCAAACTCTGGGTGAAACCTTCACATGAATTTAACCAAAATCTGACACTGATGCTTCACATGCAGGTTCGATAAACTGTTTAAAATATACAATAGCATGCGTTAAAAAGGCTAAATTTTCATTACATTAAGTCTCCTTTTTTTTTTTTACTGTGAGCTTCCAACGCAGACACGCGCACACACACACACAGACACACATAAATTTACACACACTAAAGTCCTGACCCTCATAATTATCCCACAGATCTGTAGCTCCTTGCACCCAGCTTCCTGCCACTCCAGATGTGCCTACAGCATCTCTGATGTCTATTTAATGTTCCTCAGCAAAGTGACCATCTGTTTATGCACTCGGGCTGTTCCGCTCCTTCCTCTTTCTATCTCTCTGCCTTTTCAGTCCCTTTATTTAGTAAAGACTTTTAAGAGACTGGGCAACATCTGACATATATGGTAGTGCTAATTGATTATTTTCCTCTTTAAATTGTTACCGTGTGTTTTGTGTAAATGTATGAGTCTCGTACTGGAAAAAAAAAACAGTTCACCAAGTAGATTTTTTTTTACATATTACAAATGCGCTGATTTTCATCTAAACTAACCAATACATTGCCTGTATTATTCAGTGAATCTTTTTAATTCAAACAACTTTTTGAAATGCTGGATCACATGAAGCTGCCCACTCACCCTGTCCTGCGTTCATTTCATGCATGCATTCAATACAAGAGACTGAAAGATTGAACTTGAAGGATCTCCTCGGCTGAAACACAGCGCGTGCTTACTCTGAAGCCAAAACCATATTGCCTCCACGCTCAGCCTCTGCAAGGCACCTGTGTGTCTGGCTTCGTTTTCTGCTGTAAAAATATTTGCACTGCTGTCCTATTTTATTAACTTTTAATACAAAAGAGAAACTGTTCCACCTCCAAAGGTGATTTGGCAGTTCGTCCTGAAGCATTGTGTCCGAGCTTTAATGGAGGGTGGTGGGATATTCTATCGCAGTACAGTTTGCCAGCTCGATAAATATTTGCTGGTAAGCTGGAACATTCCATGACATGTGTGTTGATCTTCACACATGGCGCACACATACTTCATTAGCTGAAACCTTTAGGGTTAAATCCAGTCGGACTGTTTGTTCTCACTGCTGATACTGTTTGGACTGTGTTTGATAGATTAACTCAGTGTTCCACCAGCAGTATGATCATCGGAGACCTCCTGCCAAGTTTGATGGGCTGTTCTGTCCAAGTTGGCTGTGTAATTAAGATTTGGCGTCTGAAATTATGTCTGGATGTCAAACATTTAAAGTAGGATTGTAAAATGACACAAAATTTTATCAGTAACCATAAATCTTTTTTGTTAAGGTGTTATCATACCAGACTGATAAGTTGTCATTAGTGAGCATTCTTTGAATATGATATTAGGCCGATTGCCTGTATTTTCCTAGGCCCTTTTTACAAATAGAGGTTGACCCCTAACCTCCCTCAGTCAAGGCTCTATTAGCCTCTTGAGCTCCAGTCAAATGGAATAGGGGATAACACCCAGCTGTGTCACCACATTATGTAATGGCTCTGGCCTATGTGTGTGTGCGTGTGTAGGTCTGATGGAAGACCTGATGGCAAACTGAAACGTCCTTAAAATACAGTAAAACTTTGATTAATAGCCCAGGCTTTTATTTGCTAAAATCACTGAATTGACCCTGTCTATATTAGGGACAGTCCTTTAATTCCTCTCACACAAAACTGAAACTACTATGAAAACAGTTTATTTATTTCAAATAGTATGACTATTGCTTGTATAAAAAATATAATATCAAATAATATCAAATACACTAATTCATTTGATCTAGCTCCAAAAGACGGCTTATGCACTTTTATTTTGTAGGCAGCAATGGTATGAAAACAAACCCAACAACACGGTGCAGGATGAGAGAAGTGTGGCAGAAAAGAGCGATGGACTTCAAATGACAGGATTCATAACTTTTTATGAAAAGCTGTTTTGATTCTTTTGATCGGTGGACCCTTACAGACTAAAGGAATATAAGTAATCAAGGAACGGACACATTCAGACTTAATAAGTGGACTTCAAGAGGCTTCAAAGGTAATGGGAGTCTGCATTTTTTCTCTTGTACCATGCCGGTTACACTGGTAAATCTATGTGAATTTGACTTTGGCTCTCGTTTCTGTTAAATGAACTGAACGACTGAACTGTGGAGAATCTAACCGATCTAACGATGTGTAGCATGTTTATATCGATCAGTTGTTTAAACATTAATATTTGTATGCACGATCTAAGCAGCTTAGAAGCAGCTAAAGCAGGCGACCCCACAGGGTTTAAGAGGTTTTATACAGAACTTCTATTAAAACCAGGCAGGCGTCTAATGGAGACCTGCGTTTATTTGTCAGAATGTCTTCCCACACCAGGGCAGTAAAAGGGGTAGGCGGCTATTTGGGACTCGGCTATTAATTGAAGTTTTACGGTATGCAAAATGGTGTCAAACTGACATGAGTGTATGCTGTAATGCTGCGTGATTGTTAACATAGAAACAAAAACTATAACTTGCAATGGCCTTGTATATTGTGTAGTACCACGCAATATGAGCATAACTATCAATTTTGGTAAGAAGAGGGAGCATCTATATTATGTATAACGGTCATAATGTTTGGTTTGTACATATTTTCCACAAAATATATTCTTACCTCTATAGGTCCTCTTGTACAATGAATTTTTTTTTATATATAATTTTTTCTTAAGGAGCTGAAACCACAGAATGTTTGGTATTTTGGTAAATTAAACCAGTGAAACAATTAATTGATTATAAATTGCTGCTGATTTATTTATTTTCTCTATATTATCTTTTAGTGACATTGACAGCTTAGAAAATGCTTCTGAGTATGCACCAGACCCCTCTAGGTAAAGAAAGATATACACACATACCCAAATGTTATTTTAATCTGATATTTAGTCAGATGTTTGTATTTTTTTTTTTACTTAAATCTGATTCCCCCTCATGTTTTGATCTCAGTCTTTTTATGTTATGCAACAAAATAGACAGCATAAGCTTCTGAATAACATGAACTCAGGAGCAGTGATGACCCAATTTTCACAACCTATAAAGACAGATGCACTTCAATTTAACATTTTCAATAAACATTAATAAATTCATAGATGAAACCAAAAATAACGAGAAAATAAGTTAAAGTGGTGTGTAGGTGCGTAGATATGGGTTTGTTAATGGGGTTGTCAGCTGGTCATGGCCCATCTGTGATTTGTCATTGAATCATACTCATGACACCCCCAGAAGGCCTAACAGTAACACTCTCAACACTGAAGAGGCCTTTTGTGATTTACACTGGAAACATTAACTTCAGAAACAGTTACCGGACTTGTATTCTTCAGCCACTACAGAAAAAAACTGAACGAATACACATGCTAGGTATTTGCTCTTTTATGACATATATCATCCAGCGCAGAGAGTCCTGCTCCTCTGAGCCCTATAATGAGACTGTTGACATTACCCTGGAAAATGACCGCCTGGAGATGACAATAGAGCTAAGCACGGTAACTATGGAAAGTGAAAGGACACAGTGCACGTGTCAAACAGCCATGGTAAATGCATAGGGAACCAGGAACCGGTGATGAAAGCACCGTCATTGTTTCCACCAAATCCAGGTTCTCACACTTTTACTGGTCCATGTGTCTGGGTGTGGTGCCATCCAGCTGCTGGAGCTTTCTTTGTGACCAAATGTGCACCGACCGTGCAGTTAGTTGCCCTGGTGACAGTTCATATGGGATGGTGAGGGAGGTGGGTCCAATAAACACATCCAAGTAACATATGAACGAAATTCTCGGCATTGCTTCAAAAATATTTTTTTCACACTTTCGTCAGTCTTTTTCATGTTCACTGTTAAAATATCTCACATCTGTCCCATTTCTCTAGCAAAAGTAAGCGGTTCACCATGGAATAAAAGTGGTCAACCAAAAAAATGCTAATTGTTGTATGGCATTTTGGTATAAATAGTCACTGAAACACTGTCAGATCTAATTTACAAAGAGAAGAAGTATGCATATGTCTGAAAGCAAGTCTCAGACAATATAATTTTCCTGAGTTTTAAGGGAAAAACCTCAATTTGTATTTCATAATTGGGGCATTGCAGCAGTCTATTCTAAATCTGCTTTACTCAGCTCTCAGCAACTTAAAAAAAAATGCCAGACCTCTCGTCCTATCATACCTTATAATTTTATGCATCAGTGTATTTCCCCACACAGTGTGGACGGTTCAGAGGCCTCCAGCGCATGTGTTTCCTGGAGAGGAAGATTACTCCGAAAGTTGGCAGGGGGTGGTTGACAGATATTTCAGACATCAGATGGAGTCCAGTTTCACATGTTCTGATATTTGTTGTATCTTTTAGTTGTATCAAAATATAGTAGAACCTGCTAGAAGTGGACGACATGGATAATATTTTCTACCATGGTTTATGTGTTTCTCTACCGCACTATCATGTCAAATTAAACTCAAATGTCTAAGTCAAGTCTCAGGTCTTTCAGAGAAGGTCTCAAGTAAGAGTAATTTGAGAAGAGTCAAGTCTTCTTTCCTTTCATTTGTCATTTGTCTGTCAGAGCAAGTATGAAGTGTTTCAATATTCACATCATTTTTCTTTTAACAGTGTTTATAGTGTTTTACATCGTTAAGACCATGTTTTTTTAATCTGTAGATCTAATCAAATATTTGTTTCAAGACATTTATTTTAATTATCTACCGTAAAACTTAAATTAATAGCCGAGTCCCAAATAGCCGCCTACCTCCATTACTATCCTGGTTTTGGAACACATTTTGACAAATAAACGCCTGCCTTAATTAAACGCCTGGTCTGGTTTTTATAGAAGTTCTTTGGATGTATACCACTGTTAAGTTCATTTGACGGAAACAACAAAACCCAAAGTCTAATTCTTCTAGATTTACCGGTGTAACCTGCATCGCTACAAGAGAGGAAAAGGGGGGAAAAGTGCTGACTCACATTAACTTCGGAGCGCTCGTTAAGCCCAAATGTGTCCTTTCCTTGATTATTTAATATATTCCTTTAGCCTGTAAGGGTCCACCCATCAAAAGAATCAAAACAGCTTTTCAGAAAAATTTATCCAAGTTGTGAATCCTGTCATGTGAAGTCCATCGCTCTCTGTCTGCTAACTTCTCTCATCCTGCACCATGTTGTTGTTTTTGTGAGGTTGCTGCCGTCAAAATAAAAACGCATAAGCAGTCTGTCGGAGCTAGATCAAATAAATGACGTGTATTTGATATTTGATCATTTTTACATAAGTATTATTCTGTTTGAAATAAATAAACTGTTTCATAGTAGTTTCAGTTTTGTGCAAAAAGAATTAAAGGCCTGTCCCAAATAAAGGCAGGGTCAATTTAGTGATATTAGCAAATAAAAGCCTGGGCTATTATTAAGTTTTACGGTAATTGCATTTTTAATAATTGTCTTCAGAAATTTGGTCAACATTGGTTATCTTTATGTGTGGTCTACAAATATCAGGCTAGGAGTCCTAGGAGTAGGATCCTGGGTCTCTATGTGAAGATATTGAGTCTTGGTGGGAGCATCCAGAGGCTGCCATGGAGATCGATTATTTCCCTTGTTCAAAATAACTGTATTTGGGAATATGACAAGTGGCCAATGCAGAAAAACCCATGTTGCCTGGATACCAGCAGGAAAGTCAGTTGCTCTCATTCCTGGCTGGAATACCTGGCCCTTTTCAGAGCTATTCAAAAACAGACCATTCTGCAAAAAATATGTATTTACATTTCCCAAAATTGCATGGTGGGGGTCTGTGGGTTTTGGAAAGGCCACATGGGTACGTTTTAATATTGCTTGCACTATATGTTTGCTTGTAATTTGTTGCAAGCATGCTTGATATGTTGCAGTCAGAAAATATTTTTATGGTTCAAATGTAAATGGTTATTTGCAAACAGGTTTTATGTGCCACTAGTGATTACGTCTGAAACGGATCCTGCAGAAAACATCTTGACACAGCCGAATAGCCAAATATTGCAAAAATCACAGAGGTCTCACAATGTAAATGTAAACATTTTGGGATGTATTGCACATAGTGTGGGTCATTAATACTCTATACCTGCTGTTCATCATATATTGGCTCCAGTAAAGCATCACAGCAAGTGATGTATAACCTGCAGCATGCTGGCACCTCTCCATTACGCTATGGTCCCATATTTACAACTTGCTGCTGCAGCTTCAGCCCACTCAACCCCCAACATAACATACCTCTTCCCAGATTTACACGGAGCCTCCTCCCCGAGGTCCAACTTTGTCCGTGGACCACAAACTGCTTCTTGGGAACAGCCGAGACCTGCTAAAGCAACCTTTAGTGCCTCAGAGTATGACATGTGGAGTTGTGTTACTAGTAACGTGAACAGCTAATGATGAGAACGACTGAATATGGTCATTACTGCCCGGAGAGCACAGTGCCAGAAGAAGCAAAGGTTATTTACTTACCACTTGGTATAACAACATTTAAACCTGTTAGAGCAGTTGTGTTTCTGAGGCATTTGTTGGCTTTTTTCAGTTTGCATGTTAAAAAACCTTTTTTATCAAAGAACTTTTGAAATTGAAATTGTCGGTAGGGATAAATGTTTCAAACATGTCATGGAAGAAATAATTGTAACATGTTTAATGTATAACTGTTTGCAAAGCAAGATTGCATAGAAATAGAAAACAACAATACCAATTTGGACAATACAAAGATGGCACTAAAGCTCAATTGGGCCTCATTTACTATTGATTTAGCTTCTTCTTTTTTTTTTTACCAAATTAAACCAATTTTGAGACTTGTGTCTATGGTTTTCTCATTTCAGTGCCTTGCTGTTCTCAGGTGAAAGGTTGTGCCGAATCCAAACTTAACATTGGAACAATGCAGTATTCAACACTACCTTAATGAGATGTTTTTAACTCACAACCCACCTGGTATTTCACATCAACAAGGAGAGAGAAGATCTGCCAATTTTATGGCTAGCAAATGTCAAGCTGCTATGGATTGTTTTTCTTTTCTTCGACAAACGTGTTGCCTCCAGCAAACTGCCTGAGCACTCTTTAGTTGATGAATGATTTGACAGGTATAAACACTACCTAATTGCATAATATATCAAATGTTAATAAATCACAAATCCTCAAAATTCATGCACATGCTAAATGAATCAATTTAACCTGAATGTCCTAACATTTTTGTACCTTTGACTCTGTCACAAACTTGCACACCACTGCACTGCTGTATCAAAAATAACAGAAAATCTAAAAGCAGAGCAGGTTCCAATCGGATGCTGTATATTAATCGGTCATTTATTTTGGAATTCAACCCTTACTTTGGTTTCAGTTGCTTATTAGCCACAGCTTTACTTTAATGCCTGGCTTGGCGAACTCCAACACAGCGCCCTCACAATCAAATTGGAAACAGACTTTTACGTTCTGTCTCTCAGAAAAGATACTTTACTCTGCAAGTTGCTTTCTTTTCTTTTCTTTTCTGCAAAGCAAAGTTCTTTTATAACCTGCTGTTTAATATTGATATGATAACAATGGCTGTGTAATGCGCTGCAATCCGTGAAGTTTTCTTTCCTCCATGAAACACGCTAAGTCGTGACCTCAATATGGTGCTCATGTGTTATTGTAAAGCCTCCTGCTGTGTGAGTCTATAAAGGAAAATGTTCCAGAAAAGCAGAATGCCAAATGGTCAAGTAGCACACACCACTACCACTGAGCAACAGTCTTTTCTACCTTAGGTATAAAACTGTACAGTCATGCAAAACATATGTATCATTACCAAGTTTCATATCTTTTGTATCTTAAGAAGAGTATTTATATTCAAAACATTTCAATCCACTGTTATCCCATGTGCAAACATTTGGAGCTGAAACGGATTACAGACCAGGTGTCAACCACCAACTCTCATTTGAAATCCAAAAAAGTACTTGTCTTGCAAAGCTCAGCCACTTTGACTTGCACTGCTACTTGCGACTGGGGAAATAGAACCATGTCCTATCTTGTCAACAACAAGCCAATCACAGCCCAACCTAAAACAAAACTGGGTCTCAAATGTATTGCTCTAAAGCAACATGTCCCAGAAAAGTAAAAACAAACCAAATGGTTTGGCGGCACAACCAGTGCAAACGCTAACTTTTGAAAGCACCTTAAAGCTTCAAAAAACGGCTTCACCTCAGTCACCTAATAATTACTGTTACTTTTTTTCTACAGCTACTACAATTGGAAGACACAGGTGTCCACGTCCAACTCAAGCCCTAACTTTGAAGTGATTTATGACAACCCGAACGGCCTTCTCTTTAAGAACAAGAGGGACAAAAAGATCCTAAATGTGGACCCCTTGGTAGGTTTTTTTTGCTGTTGTTGCTATGTTTTTAAGCCCCAGGGAGACAAATGGTACTGCTAATTAGATCGGTTCACCTGTTCCACAGCAGTAAAAATGTACCAGGGAAGCAAAAAGGCTATAGGGCAAAAAAACTCTTTTCAAATCCTTTTTGCTGCTTCAGGGACTAAAGAACTAATTGTAACTGTCCTGCCAACTTTACTAAGTGCCTATTTTTTTTTAACTAGTCCGACTGAACCAAACATATCAGAGACAATCATTTTCAGAGGGAGCCTACACTATAAGAGAGGTACTTGGAGAGCCTGAGAGAGAATAAGAAATCAGTGGGAGAGAAAGATATTTGCTTTCCACCTGCACAAAGAATGGAGGATCAAGGGTCGAGACAGGTGCTTCCTCCGCACTCACAGTCCGACAGGGGCCTTGGAAGAATAACGACTGACAGACGGTGTTTTTTTCTCTCAAGTTCCCTCTTCGCTGGGGGGTAGGGAAGTAGTTGGTGGGGCTGAACTATTTTGAAATTGCAGACAGAGCTGTGGGGACTGCGTTTTTGAGGCCAAGCGCCAAAATGGCAGCACAGTGTTCTAGCTGTGGTCGAGCACCGCCCCGACCAGGCTGTCTATTAAAAACACAAGAGAAGGCATAGGAAGCCAGACACAGCAAACCACCCGTGTGCCCAGAACCCAGCTCAGCTCAGCCCAGATTGGCACGGCATAGAGAAGCCCGGAACCATCCGGCTTTTAACCCACCATGAGCTCACTAGCTGCTCACGTGGCCACAGATTCACAGTGGATCCTTGCACAATCTTCAGGCTCACATCAACTAATTTTGGGTGGTTTGTTTGTTGTTCTGCCTTTGTCATACCATGACCACTTTTCCTGTCCCAACCAAAAAGTGGGATGAGAGCTAACGGGTTGTCATATTTCAGTTATGATAATGGCTTTAATCAATCTAAGTTAGATATTTAAAAATACAACAAAACAAAACTTAGATGATATGAACGTTGATGACATATTTTGGTTTCTGTAAAAATATATGCTTATTTAGTTCACCCAACATTTCCTATTTTCTCTTCATGCGTCTATGAAGTCATTTTTTATTGGTCTATTTTTATTGACACTCTTTTGAACTTGCAAAGGAAGACTGCCTCACTTATTAGGACACCCACAAGTGTGTTTGAGGTAAAAGTGTAAATTGAGTGTAATGGTAGGCTATGGATCCACTCCCACTAGAAGCTTTTGACACACTTAGCCTTGAATAAATGTTCCCAGCTGGTAGTGGCTTCACATCTTAGTGGTAGGGCTGTGTCAGTTTTGACATTCAAAGTAACATAAAACATCTTGGAAATTGAACAGTCAGATTATGATGCACTTGACCTCCCCTTTAATATACCTGTTTTTAAAAAAAGATGTGTTTTGGATATGTGCGGTTTTGTTTCATTGCTAACATCCTTTTTTTTCGATGGCAGCTTTCACATTTTAATGATTCTTTGTAATGACAAAGGTGTTCGTAGTTCCAAACCCACTGAGAATCAACACCAACTATATGGAGCTTTTAGCTTATTTAGCTCATAGTTTTGCTTCTCCAGTTAAAAATACACTGTATGAATGGGTCTCGTGTCTCTCATTAAACCCCTGTATAAAACCATAGGCAGCTGTTTTCAGTAAACAAGATCACGCTACCTGCCCAGCACCAGCTAGTGCTGTAGATAAAGGCTGAATTATGCTTTCCTGAAGATATAGTAAACGTCTCTACAAATCTATGTAGAGAAGCGTATTAGGCAAGTTCGAAATAGAGTAGAAAAAAAGCAAACGTTATACAAATTGTACATACAAATATAAAAGCAACAGACCTGTACACGTCTCCGGACCAGACCTACATGCCACCCAGGGAAGCATGTTTCATCCTTCAGTAGATTGTCAAGAGTGTTATTGCTTTCACTCTCTGCCCCCTAATGGTAAAAAAAATGCTTAATGTCGCTTTAAAAGCCCCACAAGTCAAGGTGTTTCAGATTGAAAGTGAAGCAAATTTTAAGAAAGTGCAAATGCATATAGTCAATGAAAAGGCACAAGTGGTGCTACGTCCACACAGGCTGAAAATGTTATTTAAGAGGAAACATTAGAGAAACTGGAGAAAAATAACAGAAGGGACTTCAAGTGTGACAGTTTGGACTTCATTTAAGTCCACACATTCGGGCACACTTTGGTCAACAATTGCAGACAGCAAAAACACTGATTTATTTGAATGAAGCAACGTGGAAATTCATTTTGCATCTAGTCTAAATGCACCTTTAAATACTGTAGGTAACAGTGTTCAAACAAGACCTACTAACTTCTCTAACTGTGTTTGGTTCCAGTCTGGTCCTGGTGAGGACTCCAACAGGACGTTCCTACAATCGGACGTCTATATCCATGTGGTCATCTACGACCACAACATCAGGACAGTCTAAGTTCCAGAGGCTGCTGCTGACACATTTATACATATGGCACATATTGAAGATCACTGGAAGCCTCTAATTTGACTGAGTTGCTGTAGTTGCACCATCATTTACAAACTGTTCCCCTTCATATCATGCGTGCCATCTGGGTGGAGGTGCTGCAGTGAAAAAATCTCTAAACTGAGGATTCCCAGAGGATGAAGTGGATGGACTTGTGTGACAACATGGACATTTCCTTGCAAATAACCTGAGAAAATATAACTTTTTGTGACATGATACAGCTCAGTTTGTTTGGCATTCCCCAAGCAGCAGTCTTATTTAGGGACAGAAACCTGCTCAGGGACCCCGGGCCCTTGTCCCGTCGTTTGGCACGGCATGTTTTAGGCTGTTTGTCTAAACAAATTAAAGGCGTAAGAGCTTTGAAAGATGATGGGGGTTGCTTTTATGTCTTTCCCCAGGCTGCGGTAGCTCCAATTGGACTGGAAGAATGGATAATGGGCTTAAAGCATTCCGCATGTTCCCAAATGCAAGGCACACTTTACAGGACATCAAAGTGCTCTATCATTTACATATTAGTCATTCACTATGACATTTTTTAATGGAAGACAACTCTACAAATAACCTGCTGTAAGAATTATTTAGGAAGTTCCGAAGACTTTTAGCAACTTGCTCCCTTTTAATTTCTGTATTTAATTTTATTTAGCATATGTTAATGAAACACATGGTAAGGATCAGTCTCACCACAAGAAACATTATCTACTATGTCTATAAGTTAACAAATTACAGGGTCTTTGTTATTTGTTCATTAATTTGTTGTCTATAGACTCTGCAGACACACAGTTAAGTGGGGCCGACTTTTTCCATTTAGTCACAAAGATACATCCTGCCTGCAAATGTACAGTTGCAACCATGGAGTACAATATCCACTTTTATACATACTGTACATCAACGTTTGACTCAGCAATGCACTTTTCCCCCCATCCTTTTAATTGCTCCCCAAAGTGCTGTTGAATGAAAATGTAAAATATAGGTATTCAACGTGGATGTACTTTATATCAACAAGAATGTAGGTTTTTTGAGGACATCATAACAAAATCTCATTTGACTGGAAAAAGAATTGTCTTTAAAAGAATAATTTGACATTTTGTGACAAATTTGATTATTTGCTTTCTGAGAGTTAGTTGAGAAGAGACCTCTCTCATGTCTCTATGGCAAATACGAAACTACAGCCAGCAGCTGGTTAGCTTAGCTTAGCATAAGGACTGGAAACAGCGAAACAGCTAGACTCTCCAAAGGTAACAAAATCTGCCTATCGACACCCCTGAAGCTCACTAATTATCAATGTTATAAACAAAAAAAGCTGTGTTTTACAGGGGTTTGTGCCAGACTATTTCTTGGCTGGGAGCAGAGAGAGTGAGAGAGTGGAGTATGTGTTTTTTACCTTTGGACAGAGCCAGGCTAGCTTTTTCCCTTTGCTTCCCGTGGAATACATTTTTTTCATCTAACTCTTGGCAAGAATGCAAATCTGCATTTCCCAACATGTTGAACTATTCCTATAAACTGACATAGTGGCCGTCATACTTAACATGCCCTTGTACTCATTTCTCCTGTATCCACTAGGCTGAAATGTATTTCTGAAATGTACAAGGTTTAAACCAAGTAGGTGCTTTTACCATGTACATCTCATGTCGTCATCTACCCTGAGACCAGAGCAGACTTCCACTGCGTGCATCTGACTGACTTGGGCCCTGCTGGCCTCATTGAAACAATACGTGTGGTGACATGTTCTGGTTCTGTAAAAGCAGGGGTCTGGAGAGTGGAGTCGGGAGTTTTGGGTTTTCTTAGTCAGTGTATTCCGGTTGGTTGGTTGTTTGTTCATAAGAAGATGTTTCTGTTTTGGAATAATGATGAACAAAGTTTTTAAAAGTCTTAAGGAACAATGTGATTGACTGGGTTCTCTTTTAAGCTTTTCGTGTTATAATGGCTTTTAAAGAACTGGTTTGTCTTTGTTGTTTCATTCATTGTTTCAACAAAACCAACTGGACTAACAAGGATGAGACATACATTCAAATTTGTCAGAAGGACTGTGTTGGGAATGTCATTCCCTTTTTGACCTCTTTCTAAAAGGCCAGATTTAACCTCGGGGTGAGGGCCTGTCGCAATCGACGAACCGTCTACCTGACTATCTCACTATCTGCCCTGCTTGGTTTTGTTTTTGTGTTGCAAGATCCTCAAACTGGCCGTCTGGCAAATTAACATTTCAACATCACCTACAGCTGTTTAGGATAACTGGCTGCAGCTCATGCATGTGTCCCTGAAAGTGGCATCAGCCCACCAATCAAAACAGCAGATGTGCACATGAATGAAAAATACACAATTTAATTGAGATACAAACAAGCATAACTCATGAAATTCACAGGCTACTTTCCATGTGCCTTAGACCAAACCTCACAAAAACAAGTTGCTAGAACTCACCCCGACAGATCATGTGTCTGTCAATGGTAATGATTTCACAATAAAGTCTCATTTAAATGGTTATATCCCTCTTCATTTCTTTTATTGGGCTTTTAAGCTGTTGGGGTTTTAACTGAAGTGTGGTTTTATTAGTTTGAGGCCTAACTTGTCCCTAATATACACAACATGAGGTAAAGCGTTGGATTCAGACTAAAGTGGGCCTTTGACACGAGAGGCACTATTTAGCCTTCTCTATGTAACAAGCTCCGTTTCAACTTAATTTGATGTCTCTTTGTGTAAGTTTGAGAAAACATTAAAATGTTGAGCAAATGAGCATTTTATGTTGCAGCTTTTGATGGCTGCAGCCCTTTAAGTTTCACACTAAATTTACATGACTTAGATTAATACATAGTATTAGCATATGGATGGATGACAATGGGCCACTGGAACAGGTGTAACCGGCACCTACTTGGATCTACCAATGAGGGCTGGTAACAGTTATGCGGTCAGACAACAACTCCAACAATAAAGTCCGAATCTCATGAAAACATGTGGCCTGGAATGTTAAACTGTAGGAATTCATCACTGTGCTTGACTGAATAAACAATCTCACTAAAGGTAAATTCAGTCAAAGTTCTTTTTTCAACAGAGGACTGCAGCAACAGTAAAACAAAAAAAAAGGTGTAACAAGCTGGATTTAAATCATGCTACTATACATGGTCCTGCATATTTTATAGGATACAGTAGCAAGTAGGTATAAGTTAAACTAAAGTAAATGTTCTTATTATAGTGTCCTGTGATTTAGTTAAGTGCATAGAACTGGAAAAGTTTATCATGTGATTTTAAAAACATGAACATCAGCCTGGAGGAAACAAATATGATTTATGAGTATGTTGATTAGCTCATTCAATGCAGTCTTTTCAGATGAGCTCCAATTAGTTCTTGATTTAGTTCCCCTATTGGACGAACCAGACTTTCAGGCATGTGCATCTCAAAACGTTAAGCAGGTTATATGTTAAAGGATAGGTTCACATTTTTTTCCATGTCTGTCTTAAAACAATGGTTAGGTGTGCAGGGTTAGGGTTAGTTTTTGCTTGCTGTGATCATTCTTCTTGTTTGCAATCCTTTCAAATTCATGGCACACTCAAGAGATTCATAAAGATACATTTACCAATTTACTTTTCTTTTTGATAAATTGCACCATATTTTTTGGCTTAAACGGACCATTTCAGTTCCCTTTCTTCAGTAATGCTTTTAACTTTTTACTGTTTTTCTTTTTTGAGTATTTCGGCAGCAGACATTTATCCAGCATTTTACATGTGTAACCCTAACCAGGCAGTGCAATGTAGCAATTTTAATCTGTATAGTCTTGTTATTAAGCCAATTAGAGATATTAGAAATGATCAGATATATTAAAATATAATAGCCTATTTTAAATCTAATTTACCTTTTTATCTCTTTTGTGTCTGTTTAATGGATTACTGGTCTGAAATCTACACTTATTGATTGATTCTTCTGAGTTGATCCAGTCAGGCCACCAGCTGACTTCACTTTGCTGCTGCTTTGCTGTTGTTTAGATTGATTCTCTCCTGCCCATCTCCTCCCAGTTGAAGGGGTTAACCCGTTCAGTGTGGACTGCTATGAAGGACATGGCATGCTAATATTATTGCCATCAGATGTCTAAGGGCGGGGAAATGCCCTAATCATTTCCTCCCGAGTGCCCCTGAAAGAGAAGCCCAGTGGCGGGGGCTGGTGGGGCGGTGGGGAGGGGTGGGCACAGTACAGCATCCGGATCGGATCGTGATGGTACAGGATGTGTGTGCTTAACTCCATTGAACTAAACTAAATAGGGGAGAGAGCCTTTAATGCCGACAATAAGCCGCTTCATTCAGCAGCGCGGCCCAGACGCACAGCTCTGTGGAGTAGAAATTACGCACGGAGGGGCTGTTCTGTGGCAGCAGTTCAGATATTGAAATCAGTTCAATAAGTCGGCGGAATGTCCTTTTAATAAAACTTTTTTTTTAAATCCGTCTCGAATCAACTGACAAAACAGCCTCCCTCGGCTCATGATAACATGAGATAATTTGTCCCCAGGCTGAATGTGCGTAAAACTATCTCGAACAGGAAACTCTCTCTCTCTCTCTCTCTCTCTCTCCCTCGCTGAGTGCGTGTGTGTATGTGTGTGTGTGTGTGAGGAATACCCAGCTGGTCCCACTAGCCCTATAATACCAAGCACAACATGCTTTACCTTCAATGAAAGCTGAGACGGGGGGACGGTTGACTGCTGGTCCTGAAATCAGCTCAGAGCTCGGATACAAAACCAGGAGCGTCGATGTTTTAGCAGCTTAGTTCTCTTGCATCTGCCACATTACACCTTCTGCTGTGCGCCGGAACTTTTATCACTTACTGACTGTAGCACGTTTAGACCTGCAGCTTATCAAAAGCATAGAGAGAACTTGGATAACGCTCTTATTTTTTTCTCCCTGTCCACCTTCGTCTCTGGTCAAATGTGATGCTATCATTTTCTAATAGAGGACTCCTCAGGTGATGGTCTGTCTTTTTGGAGATAGGGAACACATGTGCTAGTTTTTCCACAGCTATATTTTTCTGCAGCTATCTTCGCTTTTGGCTGAAGCATGGCTCTCTACTCTCGGTTTGTGGTACTGCTTTACGGATGGAGTTATCTATACGTTGGATACTGCGTGATGCTGAAAACAGACGATTTCCCCGAGAGACGAAAGGTGGATTTTACGCATTCGGTGGATAAAAAGCACCCCGCGAAAGACGACCAGGATGTCCGTTTACAGGATACAATGACGGAACACATGCAGATGCTTTACGCAAAGTACAACCGGGCTGGATTCCCCTTCAAGGACGGCAACACTGTCCGGAGTTTCAAAGCGCACTGGGGTAGGTATCCAACGTTTTACGCATGTTAAAAACACTTCGTTCTGCCGGTCTAGAAAGAGCATACATGCATGCATTGTTGCATTAATTGTGGTAAATGTTAACAGGATCCGGTAACGTCTCCTGCCGTGCTCAGTTGTAATTATCCGCACATTAAAAGTGCAAAGAGCAGTCTGGCCACATAATGTGTGCGCAATTTAGGCATATTAAAAAAAATGATTAGAAAAAATGTTATATTGTCCTGTTTGGGGGTTTTAAAGCAAATAAAAAATTTAAAAAAACAACAAAAAAAAACACATTCACAACCTCGTAGAAACTGGTGCCATTCACGTGCTGGTTTACTGAGCTGAAACTGAAATACACCTGTTGATCCAGTCATGGAAATGTGATTAACCTGTTACCCCTTCTCTGTGCCAGGAACAGAGATTCCGCGTCAGATCTCTGCATGCAACTCAGAATCGTTTGCCTACACAATCGTTTTCACACCTTAAGATTTTATTGTCAGATAGTCTACATAGATATTCCCTCGAGGCAGCATCTGGCCGCTGCCATTCTGCCTTTTTGTATGACGGCAGAATGGGAGAGTTTTCACTGCAGTGAGCTTCTGCATTTAAGGTGCTCTTATTAGTGTTATCTCCAGAAACCTTTATAGTAACTTTAATCTCATAAGCACTAAATTGCTTACATGCTACGCTGTGCTATCATCACTTGGACATAGCCACTATTAAAGTCGACCACTTTCCACTCTGAGCCAAAGTGTGTTAGATTACACTGCCTCCTATCGCCTGTTAGCTGTATGTCATTGCGCATAAAGACTCAGTTCACCCAAATTACAAGCACATTTTCTCAAGCTCCCAGTGATTTCTAGCCACTTCATTTTATTTGCCAGGTTTTTGAGATATGTTGAGATTTCTGTTTCCATCCCACTATAAAGGAGATATAGCAGTTGTGCATCTTAAAGCATTAAAATAGCAACATCTCCAGAAACTATGTTCTGGTTACTCTGGATGATCCACAGCTACTCTGTTGAATTTTTAAAATGTAATTTTTGAATGCTTCCATTGTATTGGGGTGGAGACAGAAAAATCAGTGATCACATCAAAAACTATGGTATCTGCATGGCTGACAAAATGTTGGATCAGAAAAGTGTAAACATACATATTATTATTATTATTATTATTTTTATCGTCATCATCATTTTTGTAGATTTAATTACTACAGGAAGGCCATGGTTAGCTTTTGAAAACATGCCGAACTGTGTTGCACTGTGTAAATAATATTGCTCGTTATATACACAGGTACGATAAACAAGAAGCATCTGCAGATTTTCAACCTCACGTCCCTCACCAAGTCAGAAGACGTTCTGTCAGCCACTCTTCATTATTACATTAGAGACCTTCAGAACAGCACCCAGGGCTGCTCCAGGTCCAAAAGCTGTGGCCGCCATGGTCCTCGGAGGCACAGCCACATCCACATGGTCATCTGGAGTTTTGCCTCCGTGGATAACAAGATGAGAACTCTAGGACACTTTCGGATCAATGTGTCCACCCTCTACAGGGACTTCATATCTTGGCAGTGGAAGGACATAACTCGTGTGGTCAACCAGGCCAAAAACCACGACGAGCTGCTCATTGGGATCGATGTGGCTTCACAAGGGCCCCAGTCGTGGAAGAAGCTCCTGTCGGACCGTTCACCCTACATCCTGGTCTACGCCAATGACTCTGCCATTTCGGAACCTGAAAGTGTGGTAGCCACCCTCCAGAGACACCACCCGGTGGGAGGGGAGGGGTCCATTTCACACAGCTTCCATAAACTGAGACTGCTAGAGCGAAACGACACTGAACAAGAACAGTCGGAGCCCAGACACAAGCGCTCTGTAAATGTTCTGCTCCCGTTGCAAAACAATGAACTTCCCGGGCCCGAGTATCCGTACGAGACGACCGGCTGGGATGAGACGAGCCCATACGAACCTTTTGAAAACAAGCAGGCCCGCCGGCCACGTAAAAAGACACGCAAGAATCAGCGGCACAAGATGCCCCTGCTGCAGTTCGACGAGCAGACGATCAAAAAGGCGCGAAAGAAACAGTGGAACGAGCCTAGGAACTGTGCTAGGAGATACCTGAAAGTAGACTTTGCTGACATTGGATGGAGTGAATGGATTATATCACCAAAGTCGTTTGATGCCTACTATTGCTCAGGGTCCTGCCAGTTCCCCATGCCAAAGGTGAGACTCAGAGTCTTGTAGTGCACTTCTGCAGTGGTTCCCAACCTGAGTCAGTAACGGGAAAGCAGACATAACATTAATGCTACACAAAGTTATATTTATTTCTCCAGATATTCCACAAATATAGGCTTTTTTTCCCGAGGGAATTACTTTATTATTTTACTCTACCTCAAAACTTTATTCAGATAAACAGGAGAAAATTTAACTTTTTGGTTGAACTGGTTATAACCCATAGACGTGACACTTGAAAGTTTGTTTTTTTTTCTTTACCTCAGCACCATCTTGTGGTCCAACCTTTCACTTCAACATGAGAACTCAACATACAGTATAGAAGAAAATCAACATCACTCTACATGTTTAACATAAAAACTGTGTTTCTTTTTCCAGACAGTATGGTATATATGATGTAAATAACACAGACTCTGTTGAGCTACCTGTATGTCTAGCCATTAAGCCTTCTGTTCCTAGTTTACTGTTGCTGTTAGTGCTCTGTGTTATTTTCACTTGGATAGCATTAACATCAGAAGTCCCTGAGGCCTATCTGTCTTATATTTTAGATGATAATGCTTAAGAAACTGACAGAAATGCATGCCATCTGCCTTAATCTTCAACTGCCAGGATAAAATAGTTACAGTGGTAGCACTGCTAGAAGTTCTCCTTCATGCTTTTATCTTCTGCAGTATATCATAGGAAATAAGATCACTAAGGCTTTGAAGATATACTTCAGAGCTAAGCTTATAATAATAAAAAAAAGTACAATAAGTGAATAAGTGAAGTCATACTGTACTAAACATGCAGACGATGCCATCTAAATGGCTTTGTAACAAAAAGTACAAAATAGTCCTTCTCAGAGTTTGTGAGGAGCAGGTGGCTGACCTCGACAAAATCATAATTCATGCCATTCTTGAAACTTTCTCTTCAGTTGCATTCAACATAACATAGTTTTACCAAAGAGAGACAAAGAAACGTGTGCTTCAACCGATGTTAAACATCAGCTTCCCTCCTAGCTCGTGGCCCCGGTGACGAGATAACATCACAGGTATTTTAAACATGGCCGGAATGTACAAGTTCCATCCACTTAATTCATTACCTCGGAGTCACCAGCCTTTGTAGTCGGATGTAATTAGTCCCAGAAGTAGGGCCTAGGGCGTAAGGCAGCGTCCTCCCTCTCCTGCAGGTTTGCTGCTCAGTCAGACAGGCCTGTGATCCTGGGATGTTTCTCCTTTAGAAGCTGCTAAATAGCTACTATTAAAAGCTGCTCTGTCTAGTTTATTGTGATGTGTGGGAAGAGCCCTGTCACTCATTGGACCCTGCTAAGACATGAAGTAGCTGATCAGGTATGTGAACTTCTAGGGATTGAGCTAGCACTCAGGCCCTCACATTTTGAGCTGCCTGCAGCTGCTTGTTAATTGCCCTGAACCATTCTGTTAATTGTGTGTCAGCTTGGTGGTTGCTGTGTGGTATGCTCTGCAGGACTCTTAATGGAAAATTCTGGTATATAACAACGTCTTTCTTTGGTTCTATTTTTCGTAGATTTAGCCATCATTTTATTGGATATGATACCGCTGTACTCACAAAAGGAATTGCTCAGATAACATCGCTACAGCAAATGAGCAGTCAGATGATCAGGCAGGTTGGAAACAAGCCAACAGTTTATCAAGATTATCTAAACCACTTTATTTGGAGGTGAAGTGCACTTGTGACAAATGTTAGCAATGGAAATTTTGGCTAATAATTATACTATTTACTTTCCTGTTCTCTTCCAAATAAGTTTGGAAAACATTCTACAAAGTGACCAGGAATTAAAGTGCGTTATTGAATACCGTCAAGGTCAAACTTTTGCTTTTAAAGTGATTAGTTTTGATATTTTATTTTTGCAAAACATTTTGTAGCATATTCTTTTTGGATTAATTTTTAAATGGTTGTTTGTCCCTTTGGTTTAGGCTCTGAAGCCCTCTAACCATGCCACCATCCAGAGCATTGTGCGGGCAGTGGGCGTCGTCCCAGGCATCCCCGAGCCGTGCTGCGTCCCAGAGAAGATGTCTTCCCTCAGCATCCTCTTCTTTGACGAGGACAAGAACGTGGTGCTGAAAGTCTACCCCAACATGACTGTAGATTCATGCGCCTGTAGATAGTTTTTTTTCCCCCTTCAACACCTGTTCACACAAAACCCATGTCATACAGAAAAGAAAAAAAATCAACACATGCAGCCTAAACGACAATCTGTCCTTCTGTTCCTATAATAATACACTAATTTACTTACAAACACCCATTGAACACAACTTCCCTTTTGCACTGGAGGAGAGTACTTCCTGTTGTTCCAGATGAAGAGGAGACTGGTCTGTTCATGGGAAGGAATGGATCGTGTGAGTTATCCTCCTGGAAGATAACTGGAATGGAAAGTCAAATCTCCATGCTCCGATTTCACCACAGGCACCACTGTTTACGTCTTTATCATCGCTGCTCAGTTATCAATTGGGCCATAGCAGGGTGAATGCAGTCATGAACTCACTATCAAGATATTCACATACTAATTGAGGCATAAGAGAGACAAAAACTGAAGGAAATACCCCCCTTTGTCAGGAAAAATGACCTCAGTTTGAACTGATGCCTCTGAGGGGGGTCATTCTCATTTTTCACTCCTTCATAGCTTGAAGTTGTCTTTGGTCATTACCACAAAGTCAGACTCGCACTTGCATGGTTTTTGTTACTATGTGTATGTATTTATGTCTGTACCATCACTGTGTTATTCACTATATGAGAAGTTATTTGTAACTATTGGCTTGGCTGCTATAGAGAGATATATTAGATTCCAAAGCCAGAATTGTGATGTAGGCGGTACAGTAGATAGCCATTCATATTTGTGTCATTGTACAGTCAGATCCCTCACTTTTAGAGTTTATTATATGTGGAAGAGTAAGCTACTTTTCATTTGTGGTCTTCTATAACAGTTGGGAATGGGGTGTTTTTGAGGAGACCTTATTATACCATTGCTTTGCCAAGAACATGTTCAGACTTTACAAATAAACTTCAGATTTCATTTTGAAAGATAAAGGGATAAAGCATATCAAAAAGAGAAACTAGTACATTGACATTTAAAACCACAGGACTCAAAAAGCCACTTGATGCTTGTGTGGAATTTGGAAACCTTTGTTGGACCTGGTAAGTTCAGAAAGAAATCAAATAAATGATGGGACTTGGCAGGCATCACTGATTACTATTAGTGGTTTCAATGAGCTGTTTTTGGCATTGTTAAAGTTCGGAACATGTTGCTATTACATAATGTTTAATATGATGTGTCGTATTTACAGCATAGAAGGACATTTATGAAGATAAACTATTAGATACTGCCAGAATTCCAGAAAAAAAAGTCAGTATCAAGTCAGTGTTCACTGCTGGTCTGGAATCAGTTTTGCTTTACGTATCCTTAAGGCTCATCATTTTTGTTTTTTTTAACAATTTTCATTGAAATATACCTGGATTTTCTTAAAAGGTTGAGATGTTGATCAGACCTTCACTTGGATTTTATGTTCTTAAGCATCTAAAGCTGCTCTGTTTTCAGCTCAGTTAATTGTAGTTTACAGTACATGTTGTCCTCTGGGTGGCAAGGACAGCTCAGAAAATGCTTCTGCTAATAGAAATTGACAAGGAAAATAGAAAGAAAACAAAAATGGCCTGTGCATTTTGTGCCAGAGTCAATAAAAAAAATAATAAAAAATAATAAGCATTATATACTATATTAAACGATCAGGGAGAGCTGATCTGTTCTCCTGGGTCACATAAGCCTTTACTATTACTGTATAGAGAAGATATTACATAAATCATAAGGGGGTGTGTTATTTCATCACATGTACTTTGTCAGGTCAAAAGTGAACAACAGGCAACATGTCATAATGTTGCTTTGGGTTGTGCATTATTGTCAGAGTTCATAAAACCAAATATTTATTCAGAGCAAGTAGACTGAAATGCAGCAGCAAACCTTTTTTCTATAGACTTGTACATTGTTTTTGTATATAGCTCACTATATGTTGATGACATTCTAATGTCTCTTTGAGGTAGAAGTGCCTTTTGAATGGGTGGATTTCTGCTTATTAAAAACTTTGATTGATCCTCGGTCATTCAGAGAACTGAGCTCAGTTTGCAATGAAGCTGAAGTCAAAGCAAAAAGCTGAGAATAGTTGTTTTATGGTACAAAATAGTCAGTACAGTGAGTGAACATAGTGCATATTCTTTTGATAAGTATGATCGCCAGTGGAATTTATTCTAAAATGTATTTCAAATAATTCACTATTTTGATACTTCAGAGACATTTATTTTGTGTCAATAGCTAAGGGCAGATTTTTTAACTTTATATATTTTGTACTGACACTTTTCAAGGTTGTGCTTCTTTATCTTGTGCCAATGCAGATTTTAGCAATGCATGCTGTAGAATGGAGCGGCTCCTTCTGGTTGAGCCCGTACAACACTGCAGACATGATGACTGATGACGGGTCATTTCTGGGGCCTTTGCTTTTGCTGCATTTGATACTCAACCCATTTCTAAACTTCCCTAATGTTTTTTGTAGTGCAAAGATCAAATATAAAGTACGGTATATCAGCAGTTTATAAGAACTTACTCTACTTCACTGTTCAAGCCTATCTTGTAAATGTTATGCTGTAGGTAAAAAGAAATGCTTGTACAATAAGCTTCATAAAATATATTTGTATATGGAAATGACCTTTAACATGCATCTATTTATTTTCTGTATGTTGCATATCTTGTAGAGGTGTGGTCTGGGAAAGGGGGAACAAAGCTCTGACGTGTTGATGGTTTTTATCTGTGATGGACATGTCACTACTAATGTGAAAGTGTGGTGAACTGTTTAAAGGTATCCCCCCTCTGAGCCGACCATCCTTACAAAGCATTCAAAGAAATGAATAAAAAGTATGCAAGACTCAGATCTATCAATTTTTTTTATGGTTTCTAAACCTAAAGGTTTTGAGTGGGAGTGGCACAAAACGACACACAAACAAAGCAAAATACTTAAAATGTATTTACTTTATCTCTCCCTTGGAAAATTTCTGCATAAAATGCTAAAAGATAGAATGAAAGATAATTATTTCTGGAATGCAATAGCAAAACTTAGACTGTACATAAAGGTATTCTTCTAACTGTTGGTCTACAACTTTGACAAAAAAACAGTATGCATTTTATAAACAGGTACAGTATATATTGTGTAGGAGCACCAGACAGAGGCAGTATGTGTGTTGTAACAGCCAAAAATGTATGCATACAATTATAGGATGTACTACATTTTACAAATATTTTCTTTCTTTAACAATTTTTTCCTGTTTTTGAGATTTTAACACCAGTGCCAAGAATATGGGCTTAGAGACATCTGATATCTTCCAGAGCTAACACTGTTCAGTGAACATGAGGTCTAAATATATTTTGAGGCTTTGAACAGTTTGGTTACATTACGTTTTTGTAAAACTTTATTCTGAGATCCAGTTCAATCATGACTCCACACGAATCAAGCAACAGACTGTTCTGGTGGCAGACATTTTGACTACAGCAAAGCAAGTGTGATGACATTAATGATATGAGTCTTATGTAGGTGCCCTGTGAGCTAGTATGCTCAATAACAGGGATGTGGTTGCAGACCTCTGAATTGCTTACCAAATCCCAGATTTCTTCAGCTGTTCAAATAGGACGGGTGTGCTTGCTCATTGACGTCTGTTTCCCTGGTTTGAGAAACAATCAGCCAACCAGAACTTTGTAGGCGGGGTTAAGAATGTGCGGGTCATCTTTTTTTTATTTTCTTTTTTTTTTTTTTTTACAGCTAGCTAGCTAGCTACAGTATTGAAAAATAGTGACCAAAAATTGCCACAAAATGGTGAAAGTTTGGATAACAACATCTACAAGTTGTTGTAATGAGGTAATATCACTCACTACTGTTTGGTTAGGGCAAAACAAAACATAACCCCCTGCCAGAAATTGACAATGAAACAGAAAATGGCTAACATGAACATGATGTCAAGATGAGCATATGAAGTTGCACTTGATTGTCAGGCTAGGTCTAGGCCTGGCACTGAACTCAATGAAATGCAGCTATTATTAATGCTATTATAAAAATAATAATACTGTGTTTGACAAGTCAAAATGTCCACACTGAGAAAAGCCTGCACATATTTGTAAGAAAAGAAATTTAATAAATCTATTGTGGTGTAAAACAAAATTTAAATTGACCAATTCTAAGAAAACCTTAAAAAAAACATAAACTCTATCTGAAATTATAACAAACACATCTGAATCCTGAAATCAGTAGTCATTATTTTAAGGCCACAGCTTCTCTAGGAATTTCAGGTGCT
This sequence comes from Micropterus dolomieu, assembly GCF_021292245.1. Taxonomy (NCBI): domain Eukaryota; kingdom Metazoa; phylum Chordata; class Actinopteri; order Centrarchiformes; family Centrarchidae; genus Micropterus; species Micropterus dolomieu. Next base: position 8,704,396 of record NC_060170.1, read on the forward strand.
TTCATACACAGACCGTCTCATACTCTGTACATAATGTACACACACATTCACCAGCCAATGTATACATATATATGTGATATTTACAAACTTCACTCACCAAGTTTTTAAGTTGTACATAAAGGAAAAAGTAATTTGGAATGTATAAATTGTGTATTTTTGATGCTTGCGTTTTATAGTATACAGGTATATACATAGAGACATGGTACACAGTCAATTTACTGTAATCATCAAGTGTTTGAAAATGGAAATACATATCTTGTTTAGCCCTACGTGCCTGAAACCCCCCTCATAGTAAACCCTGAAGGTTTGGTCTTTGCTGTTCCTCCTCACATCTTCAACGCCGCGGAACTCCCCTTCTTGGGAAGCTGGCAACCGCAGAGTTGACTCAATTTCAAAAAGGTAAATATTTCTTCAGGTCAGGCGCCCTGCCACGGGATGATCACACTCTATAACTTAAGAGGAGAAGGTGTTCATGTTTTTCTGTGTGTCTGGTTTAGGCAGTGGGACTTTGAGGAGAACACTGTTGGCACAAGGAACTCTTGATGCTTCTTAGCACTGTTTTGGGATGGACGTGCAGTGCGGTCAGATGCCATCTAAGCAGTTAAGTAGAATTTCTTCTCCCAAGTCTGTTTGTTCTCAAGTTGCTTGCCTTTTTGCAGTGTCGTCTCCACACATCTCTCCTCGCCAATCACCTCCACTCCTCTACAGCAGTAAACAAATTCTCTCAGCTGTAAGAAATAAAGACTTTGCAGCTGCATCACACATTTCACTACCCACTACTTCTGGAGCCATCATGAGTGCCCAGAGAAAAGTGTCTGAAAACAATATTTTTGAGGTATCTGTAAAAGATCATTCTAATATATAAAGAATGTAAAAACATAACACGGTGACACAGAACACTTATCTGTTTCAAGATGTACTCCCTCCAAAGCAATATGAGGTGAAGCTTGAGGAGTCCAGCCTAGTTATCTTGGACACAGTTGGTTACTATTTCTGAGGAACTTGCCTGCGGGCGTATTTAGCAATGCTAAAACTATAATCAACATTCTGAACTTTGAAACATAACAAAGCATCTAATGTTGCATTTTTGAAGTTGCTTCACCGTTGGTACAGTATGTTGGCAAAAATGTCATGGATGTACCACTCTCTCACTTAAGTGATTAAATTTGCCAACATTAGCCTTTTGACTTGTTTTCACTGATTTCTGTTGTGCAACACTTTTGGGCGCTAACTCCGTTTAGCCATATTGAAAACACTGTACATGAGCGTTAACACATGAATAACTGGAACTGTAAACTGAAGCGTATTAAGTCCACACATTGCCACTGAAAAGATATCTTTGGGAATCCACATTTCAGAATGAAATAGGAAGTTTTCTCATGAGTTCTAGGTTGTCAACATTTCAGAACCGGTTACAATGCACAGCTGGTTCAACCATCCAGAAAGGGTCAGTAATACAGCAACAAGGACTTGATCCCTCACTGGCTTCCAACCCACAAACACTGTCAGCTGTGTTTGATTTAGTTGAGTGTTTATCCACTGTACTACACAGGTGCAACATTTCTCAGTAGCAGATTGTGGAGAACCTCAGTAGCTTCTAAGTAATGCTAACATGCTACTACTATTGTACCATTATTCGCACTCCATTGTACATGATTAGCTAGAGTGCCAGTCAGATATATTAACCAAAAGGACAGTGATGGTTACATAATAAGCTGTTTAACTTCACTGTCAAAGGAGAATTCTCCTGTAGCTGTTCATTTGTGTTAAGACGGCCAATCATAATTTCATAAAGTAACCAGCTAATTGCAGCTAATGTTGCCCAAAACCTGAGGATCTCCACCATGGCTGCCAGAGGTGATGGTCACTTTGCCCATTAAGTTTTGGTTTTCGGGGTGTGCAATGGAAGGAAAATAACAGAAATGATGGAGCAGAAGGTCTCAGAAGTCCATGTCCCAACCAGACAGCTCATCAGGAGGAGAGTCCTCATCTGGAGGGTAGCTGTCAAAATAGCTGTGATCTGTCGGTCCTGTAAGCTGTTGTGGAAGAGAAGACAATCAAGTAGAAAAAGATGAGTGAGTGACATTTGGAATTGGAGCACCTAATTTCAAAAGAGCAAGTTCAGGGTAAATTCTTGCGGTGTTTATTCTCACGATCAAAAAGTAGTAGTAACTGATAGCCTCTTCTGAGAAGCCTTGAGGAACACTAGGAATCAATAATTAGGGGTTCACTGCTACTTCTGCTACCCCTGTTGACATGTGCAAAGCAGAGGTTTGTAACTTTTTCCTTCTTTTCTAAGTGTTTTTTGAAACGTAAAGCTCCAAGACAATAATGCTAAACTTAAAAGCTCAACACAATCGTTTAATCACTGTATTTGTATTATTTAAATTAATAACGTAATGCTAGTGGTATTTTTTAATGCGACTTTTGAGTAGTAAAACTAAGTAAACAGTTCAATCTCTTTCTGTGCTTTTCTGTCACTATATTTGATTTGTATTCAAACCTGCAAATACTCGTAGCTCTACAAGTGACTGACTGAATGTATACTTACTTCTCTTTTCAGTGGCGATAGTAAAGTCCTTGCCTTCAGTCCCTCCCAGTTAAAACCGTTAAACCACCTTCAGACACATTATAGAGAACACATAAAAACATGAGTACATTTATCATTTTCTTTATGTATAGTGTGTTTTTTTCCCAATCATGAGTTTGACTCTGCCAGCACAAACACATAAACAACAAATGTTTAAAATCAAAGCTTGATACCAGTTCTTTCTCTGACGAATGCCGTCAGATCTGATTCTGTTACAAGGAACCCTTGTAAATAGCCTTTTGAATATGTTTAGCATCCCACTGCTGTACATTGTGTTCAGTGATTATCTAATTGCTGAGGTCATAAACCACTGGCCTAGATTCATAATGTTCAATCAGTGCTAATTTGCACTGCTAATCTTTCCACTGAGATCAGCAACAAAATGAGTCTTCTTCTCTTCTTACCTGTGCTTCTTGATATCAGTTATTCCATTTTTGAGATTGCCCAGTCGCTCTGAGGGATTTCGCCTGTAAAGTAGTAGGATTCAGGGTGGGAAATTACAGTTTTTTATGTAGTCATGCTTGCTTTGTTATACTGGACACCGATATGATAATTCAGACTCATCTCAGGTACCTAGACTGGATTGCTATTCAAACATTTGTCTTCTCCTCTACACAATATGTCAGGTCATCAACCACCATCAGATTCTGCTCTGAGAAAGTCAGTGGCTGAGGAAAAGTAGTAAAAGTGCTGAACTGGAAATTTAGAAGCTACTAGGATTTTCTATCTTCGTTTTTGAATGCAGCTCTGCCTGTGTGATCTTCTACCTGCATAGCTTGCGGATGAGGTCTTCAGGTCTCTTGGTGATCTTCTTGGGAAAGTCCATCTTCTCAATGCCTTTCAAGATGAAAGTGTACGTCATCATCTGGTCACTCCCAGTGAACGGAGGACTGTGGAGTGGAGAAAAAAAAGGCAGAGATTTTTGAGAGATTTGGCTGAGATCTCTTGGATTGAAGCTTTTCCGAAGTACTCAGTGTTCATGTCGGCAAACAATAATTGCTGCACATCAGCAAGGAGACTGAAGTGATAGAAGAAGGATGATTATAAGGTAGAGGCACAGATGACCACATGCACTAACCTGCCAGTAAGGAGCTCAAACACCAGGATGCCCAGAGACCAGAAGTCCACACTGAAGTTGTGGCCTTTGTTGAGGATGATTTCAGGGGCCACATACTCCGGTGTCCCACAGAAGGTCCAGGTCTTTTGGCCACATCTGATCTTCTTGGCAAAACCGAAGTCAACCTGGGAAGGCAGAGTTGATCAGTTAACTCAGGGAACCTTTAGGGCTTTCCCAGAACTCAAGCCTTTGAGCAGTGTTGGGCAGTAGCGTTGCTACAAGTAGCGCCGTTACTAGTTTAACTACATTTCTCAGTAGCTTGGTGGTAGCGTCGCTATTTTCTGAATCAAATAGCTTTTCAGTAACCAAACTCTTTTATTGACCGAGTAGTGCGGCAGCTTCCACACACGCTACAGTTTCCCCAGCATTTCTGAAGGGTCAGTTAGTGACGCCACCGCCACACACGGACCTGTATGTGCAGCTGGCAGATGCGCTTCAGTGTGACGGTGACATCACGTACCGATCCTTGGGCTGATGTCTGCGACTTTGCTGCAGGGGAATAAAGACACGTGCGATTGAGTTTACTTTCTATTGTGATAGTTACTGTAACACCTTGTGAGAAGGATCAGGGTCCAGCCTGGACAGCTCGTCCTCTAGTGAGGAGGAAACTTTGATATGTAGTGGCAGAAACTTGTTTCCATGAGATGAGATCTCTCTCTCTCTCTAAGTAACTTTATACAAACAACAATGGTTCTAATACATTTAGCTGCAATGATATGGCAATAAGTAGGAGAGTTTCAGTGTGTCTGATTTAGCTCTCTCTTGCACGCACACTCTGTTTGGAGCAGGTTTTGCTTCTATTGCTACTGTGGAATGAAGTTAGTTCAATATAAACTAGTGTGTGTGTGTTTGTGTATATATATATATATATATATATATATAATGACCTAACTATAAAATATTAAAAAATTTGCTGTAGCTTAGCTTGCTACATTTCACTGGGGGGTAGCTTCTGTGTAGTGAAGCTTCATTTAATGTAGAGAAGCTAGTAGCTTAGCTCACTACATTTTCCAAGTAGCTTGCCCAACACTGCCTTTGAGGCCTGCATTTTTATTGCGTAACACTGAGGTGCTTATTGGCTTTCTCATAAAATCCCCAGATGAGTATATGTCATGGTCAGCGGTACTTTTCCTCCACTTCCTTCTGCTGTGCCTCTCTCCCCCTCCCTTGTGTTTCTGTCTGGTTCCCCTATCTTCTCTACGTGTAGGTGGATTTGTGTGTGTGTGTGGTTTTCCAACTCTGCGCACCTGAGGCACATCCCAGTAATCAAACTCCTCTGCGTTTAAACCTCAGGTCTTCACTACAGTCTTCACCAGATCATCTGTTCTGTCTTGTGGTACTGCACTACGGCCAACGATTTTTGCCACTCTGCCTTAGTGCCTAATCTGTGTGTTTCTGCTGCCTGCCCTGCTCTCAGTACATGCCCCTTTTCACTTCTAGCAAGATCTCATAAATGCACATCTTCTTGAAATTGTAAATAACTTTGTTACTTTTTACTAACGCTTCCTGTCCGTATTGTGCACTTGGGCCATATAAAAACATACCATCACAGTGCATAGTTTTCTCCTCATAATTTTATAACTATTCAGTCAGTGTAAGGTTAAAAGCCAGTCATTGAAATACATAAAAGCTACAAGAATAATGTTTGTGGCTTGTGAAGTTGAAGCTGCAGGCTTCCTTAGTTGTCAACAGTGCAAATATGTGACTGGACTTGAATTCTTAGAGCTACTAGAAACACACTATTCATCAATGGGGACCAAACTCTTTACAGAGAGGATCTAAAAAATATATCCTGCCAGCTGTGACTGTAGCTATTTCATGTTTTCAAGATGGAAGATGTTCACTCGCTGGCAGCATGCTCACCAGTTTGATGTATCCCTCACTATCCAGCATGAGGTTCTCAGGCTTCAGATCTCTGTAGAGGACACCCTTGCGATGGAGGTAATCGAAAGCTTCTGTGACGCAACCAACGCAGAATTTGGCAGTGGGCTCATCAAAACTCCCCCTAAAGACATGAAAGCCAAATTTAAACTTTTTGCTGAGCAGCAGGGTCAGATCTGACACCATTCAGTTGGCAGAGAAGCAGGAGAGGTGGTCTCATTACACAAAAGCAACTGAACCACAGGCAGCCCTTATTCAATGATTTATGACGACTGGACCTGAGTTTCCTTATTGCAAGACAGGATAAGTCTGTGCTTCCTCATTAGATGACAAGCTAAATGTGGGGATTTTGTAACATTTTCAATGAAACAGCATCAGTGGCATCAGTCAGTTGGTCTCCTACCTGTCTCTGAGCAGACTCCAAATCTCTCCACCCAGACAGGCCTCCAGCAGCATGTACACATATTTGTTATCTTTAAACGTGCGATACAGTCTGGAGTGAGAGAAGCACAGACAAGTTAAGCTTCCAAGTAAAAGCTTTCATGTAAACAGATCAATGAACATCCTGTTCTATCATTTAGGATCTCCATTTGTTCTGGGTTTATTATAAATATGAAAAGTATTATTTCATTTTCAGGCTGTGTGGTCAAACATAAAACTGTTTTCCTGATTATAAAATATTTAGGGTACAGGTTCTTTCTCTAATGTACTGCTTCCTCTAGTCTTCCTGTTTAATTTAATTATCAGTGTAAGATTAGTAGCAGTCAGATTTAATAATCACTTGCCAAAATAGTCCACGTTTTAACTGGTAAAATAAAGCATTACTCAGACTTGATTTCCTACTATTAAACAGTAAACTGATTAACTACATATAAAAGAGCAGCAGGGAGAGAACCTATGATGCAAAACAGATTACAAACAGTAAGCAGGATGCTTAAATTAATTAATGTGGCCCCAGTGGTTATTTTTTCAATGTTCTTTGTAAGTTATTATTATTATTGTTATTATTATTATTATTATTATAGCTTAAGGTGTGAATTAATGTGATATTCATTGACCCCTGTGGTAAAGAGTAACCCAGGAGCACATACAGATTCAGTATGATTGTAAAAGACAGCTGAGCGGATGTTAACCGCCCCAACACACTGTCACCCCACACAGTTTTCAATCGTAGATCACCTTACATCACTCTTGAAAACCAATTAGAAATATGAAGAGATAATAGTAAAAACATATGAAAAAGATAAAATAAATACATAGGTAGAGTGTATGAAGTGGATGTCAGTAGGAGGAGTGTTTCAGAAAGTGAAGAATGGCTTTAATATCCACAGTCTGTTCCACTGCATTCAGTGAAATTGGATCTTCGTAATCTCACAAAAGGCAAAGAGGAGCTTCTGCTGCAATATTTCATAACAAATAACTACATTTTCGTAGCAGACATCTCAATATCCCTTGCCATTCTGCCCCATTGAGAAGATTTAATCAGCTCGAGGCCTCAACTGTGATCTCATCAAAAACTAATAAGCGCCACACTGTTTTCCCAGACCAATGGAGCAGAGTTTCATCATGTGGGATAAGAAATGGAAATGGGTTTGGAGGCTGAGCAGGAGGACTGACTTGACAATGAAAGGCGAGCGAGCCTCAGCAAGGATCTTCCTCTCCGAGTGGATGTGCTCTTCCTGCCTGTTGTCCACGACGTGCTTCTTCTTGATGACCTTTAGCGCGAAGGTGATGTCCTCGTTACGCACCTTCACCTGCAGATGGAAATGACAGGATGAGATGCCATTTCACTTGTCATAGCAGGATAAGCACAGCTGTAAATAACATTAAGGTATAGGATAGCAACAGGTTTTCAAGTCCCCTATGAACATTAAAACAGGTTTTGCTAGCTATATCCATTCTGCCTGTTCATACTGACTATTAAGAAATCCTAATGAACTTCCAATGTAAGTTATGGGGGTCGCAATCTACAGTCATTGACCAAAGTTTATCTGAAGACTGAAGACTGCCACAGCCTGATATTAACTGCAAAGCAAATTTGGAATACATTTTTGCACAAATTTAGCATTGTGGATTCCCCATCACTTACACTGGCAACGCTTTAGGAGGGGATCTTTTAAAGGCCAGTATGAAAAAGAGGAATGATTACAGAAATTAAAACCTGTTCATATGGACACCTTACTTCCAGACGGACTTAAAATCAATCCTTTAATAAAGGCTGCATTCCATTTAGGTGTTCCAGATCCAGGGCCATGGGATAATGCATAGTGACTGGTATACACTATCTTACTGGGACACTTGAATGGAATGCAGCCATCATTAATGTCACTGATAAGAGCTGCGATTTTGCCAAAATGCCTGAATTTTCATGTCATGTGTGACGGATGTAACTGTCAGTGTTAGTAAGTGTAATCTTCGCAGTGAATAATTAGTTTGTTAATAAGGTTGTATTCCAGTTTTAAACTTTAGTTCCCCTGAAAGATTTGTGTTTTTTTTATTTGTTATATTGTTTACTGCAAAGTTGCATATGTCAGACCTTGCAGAAAAATTGCTGTCACAATTACCTTTGTCTTTGTGAAATGGTATCTTCGCCACCTCTATATGGTTTGCATGCAGCATAACAGTGGCAAAGCTAACGAACCAGTTTTTTTTCTTCCAGTTAGCTAACCATGTTAGCTTAAAGGCTAGAATAACAAATAAGTAGTTTTTTACAAAGTACATGGGAATGACTTTTTTCATTTATCAACTAAACGAATAATCCATAGTTATTATTATAAGAACCGCCCAAGGGCTTATAGTAAACCTCCCCTCTGGATTTTCAGTTTGTATTATTAAAAATTATTACCGAAAATTATAATGATAATAATTCATAGATTCAGGTCTCACCAGTTCTACACGTCCAAAGCCGCCGACCCCAAGAGTAGCGATGACCTCCAGGTGGTCGAAGGGCCTGCATGGAGGGAACGCTGACACCATGTCCCTCAGATGGATGACGTCTGCTGAAAGCGGTTGGCTCTGGTGGCGTGACACTGACCTCCTGGATTTTAAAATATGACAGACATGGATACGGCATGTCATGCTTACATTTTCACTCTTTTATGGTTCAAAAATGCCTGTTAATCAGACCAAAATTTAACGCAGCTCTTCATTAACTTTTCTGTCCTGAACACACAGCGCGGCACCTACCTGGCATGTCTCTTCTTGTCGTCTCGATCAAGTGTTGCCACGTAGCCTTGAAGGTACTTCTGCAGCTCATTGAAGGTGCCCACTGTCTGATCAAATGTCCTAGAAAAACCACAACCGCACGTCAACAGTGGAATGTCGGATGATAGGCTTCATAACCCCAACTTTGATTTAAGTGAGGTGTCCCACTGGGGTAAAGAACTACATTTTACAGCAGGACATCAGGGCAAGAGAAAAGATTTTCACACACTGCTGACAGCAGCTGATAGATACCAAAGTACCCAATTGTATGTTTCCTAATCGTCACATTAGGTTGTGTTAATGCGAGGGCCTACTCAAACGGCCACTTTCAGCTGGCATTCATGCATTTTCCAGAACTGATTGTGGAAGAAAACTCACCCAACGTTTGCTTCATGATGATAATTTTAAAAACATAACAAAAAACAAATCCTATTGCTCAGTCTCAGTAGGTTACCACACAAAACATTTTATAATTATCTGTCATAACCACATTCAGTTACAACATGACATAGGCAGGAAAGGAAAAACAAAATGATCTCATTATACTAATAACTGTAAATCAAATGTGATACTTGATAACCTTCTGTCACTGAAGGAATAACATTTTGTGGGTGTTAATTTCCCAAACAGAAAACTACAATTCAAATGTCACAATACTCACTCTCTGTCGATGACAAGGCACTCCACCCCATTCTCCTCAGCGATGATATTAGCTGACCTGACGTCATCACTGAAAGAGACAGGGAGATGTACGTCACATACATGAAAACACACACTTCTGACTCCGCCCACGGTTTTGATAATTTATTTTAGGAACAGGTGGAAATTCTGTATTTAAAGAGCATCCAGAAAGGGCTTTTAAAGACAGTCACAGCTGGGTTTCCTTTAAAAGAATCAATATATGAAACATTTTGGATCCCTGAAATATGTTCAATATATTTTTAAGCAAGGTGATGAAGATACAACCAAAATTACTTTAAAACCTACTTTCAAATTGAATTTGACAGTGATGAGTGAGAAATAACGCAGCTACCTTCAGCAGATTACAGGTAATGAGGTTAAATTAAATAGCACAATTCCTTATTTTGCAGATTTGGAAAGGCTGCATATTCAACAGAAGCTTTTTCAGCCTGCTTCTTCCTCTCATTATTATTGGTATGGTAAGCAGGCACTGCTTTCCTGTATTAATATATATATATATATATAAATTACGTAACCTGACTTGACTAGTAAAACCACCAGACTACCAAAAAACAAGAGGCGTGAGCAGAGTAAAAAAAATGCTGTGGTGGTAATCGATGTTTGCTTTTACCTTATAAGGGCTTTCTCCCCGAAGTAGTCCCCCTTCTGCAGTGTGTTAATGATCTGCGGCAACTTGTGGGCCTCGGTGGTCTGGGTCACCTTCACCTGCACAACACAGTTAGCTGGATCTTTAAAGCACATTTAACTTTCACACTGGTGTCTCCAGCTCACTGCTGTAGCTTTTACAGGTGATTTCAATTTTACTATTCTTAGAAATTAATATAATTGACACATTCAATATTAGTAATTGGAACATGATGGGCACTCAGTGATTGAGTGGCGTTGATACATGATGATGTTTTCTTGACATGCTGTCAAAATAGACACATGTGCTGTAAGAGGGTTTTAATCAGCTGTTTGTTCTGCTTGTCGTTCCTAAAACCGTTGCATGTAGAGCAGCAGTTTTCAACAAAAATACTCCGGCAGCCTGGATGTTGTGAAACTTCCTCTTAATTTGTGGCGCTTTAAAGTGGCCCACCCCGGTCGAGGTCAAACATCCCACTTGTGGCATCATCCTGCCGAAGAAATGGCACAATGACATCACGGCCGGGTTGTGTTTTAGCTAAGTGCCCCGTTTGACCTCAGTGACCTTCACTTCCACTGTTTGTTTTGGTGGCAGGCTCTGTCAGAGTTGAGGGGGTCGGGGGTAGTAGAGCCATTTCCTGTATTAGCCCCCTTCCTCCTATACAACATGTGTCGCCCTCTGGTTAGCTTAGCACTGAGGAGTTGCTGTCTCACATCGGCTCATAATGGCATTTTGAAAGTCCCCTGTGGACAGCACTGGCCCCTCTCCATCTCCCCTTGCTCCCTGGTGTCAGGTTGCTGACTTATCAGACGGACAGACGGGCGAGTGTGTCATAGTCCCACACCTCCCACACTCATATACATTATAACCAACATTTGTTGGAGTATTGGCCAAATGTGGTCTGTGATTGAAGTTAAATACACGTATTTTGTTTGTATTTTAACTTGTCTTTTGGCCATAATTTCTGTTGGTTATGATAACCTTCAAGCATGATTTCAGACATGGGGTCAGGTACACAACAATTACCATTAGGGTCTGATATAATAAACTTCTGAAATGATCAAAAGCACTTGCGTCAGTGAATCAACAAGTTAATTGTTCAAAGTTGTCATCAGGAAATTACTTTACATTGAATTACAGATTCACCTGCTATATATGTCATATGCCCTTTGGTTTATGCTCATGTGGAAACCAAATTCAAGGGGATGGAGGAAGAATGAGTCCAGGAACCTGCAAGTCTTTAGGAGTAGTGGTATTTCTGTAGCCATTCAACATTCATGCTGACTGATGAGTAAAGCTGCAAAGACTGGAGCAGCATCCTGATCAGCGAAACAGAGACGCCACCCAGTATTGTCTAACCGAGACACCAAGATTTATTTTATTGTTGTGAGGACAGGATTAAGGCTTGCGTCTCTGGACCCAATCACTGTCATTGTTGCAGTCGGAAATCTCTGCAGTGCAGCCCATGTAACATCTTATCATAACCAGGCGGAATAATGGCAAAAACTATTTAAAAATAATTAGCTGAATTTCCTAGTAAGTACTGATGTTGTTGTTAATTCTCCATAAAGTAAAGTTTCCTCCCTGACTACAGTTATGAGCAGCGTGGCTCTAGGGACAGAAATGTCAGTCTGTCGCTCAGGATGAATTGTAATCATTTTGGTAACCATCTAGCACCACCATCAGGTTGATCAAATTGACCAAATATCTGCTTAATTAAAGGTATAATATTTCCACATTAAAATGTTTAATAACGCCAGCCCTATGTTATATATTTTGATGAGTATACTTACATTATTCCAAAGATTCCTACAAAAAATGTGTCAGTATATATAACTGTTTATATGTTTTTATTTTATTTTAAATGTACCATATTTTAATATACACTTAATTATATGTCATGTGTGTAGCATGAAGGGACTACAAATTCCGTTTAGTTATACAACCTGCCGTATAATGACAAATAAACACCTTGTAATTGTACCTTGAGGCAATATTTAAACTACGTAATTTTATTCAAGGTGCATTTTAATTGGTCGCCTGTCAATGGCGTCATATCCTCTTTACCCCCTCAAGTTTCTAAAACTTCTGGAGAAACATGGGAGACAGAGAGTGAAGAAGGGAGTCGGGGAACATGACTAAATGTAACATGAATACAACTTTCATACATTACCTTGTCCATGAACATGATTTCTGCCTGAGTCATAGCAGATAGATTTTCAATGATATCACCATTACCATTATTTAACAACACTCCCATGATTCCACGCTACTTCACAACATCATCAAACTATGTCTTTTGTTATTGTTTTGATGAGAGAGACCCCTAGCAGCAATAATTACATACTGTGCTTTTATGACGTTCCCATCAGCCTCAGCTGCACTTTGTGTTTTGTGCTAGTGGGCAAACGTTAGCCTGCTAACAAGCTAAACTAAGATGGGAACATGGAAAACATTGCTCCTTCTTAACATCACCATGTTAGGATTGTCATGCTGTCATGTTAGCATGCCGACGTTAGCATTAAGCACAAAGCACCGCTAGCTGTCGGCTAGCTACAGCTGCTAGCATGGCTTTAGATGCTTAGTCTTATTAAGTAACATTTTTGTGCAAAGTAACATTTAATATATTCCAACTATTAAACAGGTGATTGAGTTATAAATTACAAGCTAAATGATATGCATGTGTGTGTGTGTGTGTGTGTGCGCGTGTGCGTGTGTCCACCTGTTGATTTTACATGTTACAAAGATACGTTACCTTTCCATGTGCAATAATGTAGAAAGTGCTGCCCTCCTCTCCCTCCCGGATGACGTACTCTCCCTTGTCATAGTATTCCTAATGGGATAGGGGGAGAGAAGGGGTGAGAAGGGGGAGGACAGTAGTCAGAACTGAAGCATTACATTGATTTAATCATCGACCCGGCCGGTCTGATTCCTGGTAGCCAGTCCCCTGCGGGGTGAGAGCTGGAGTTCAGCCATCCATGGTGCTTTCTCATTCAGAGCTTCTCATCCTGCTGATCAGGAGGAGATTTAAGGGGCTCATGGGATTAATGAAACATGAAATATAGGTCAAAAGTGCATGTTAATTATGATGCTTTTAATGTCTGTCATGTGGGCCTTTCATGATCGTGGTCATATGATGAATTTGGTGTCCAGTTACTGTCTGTTACAAGAAATGAATGCCAGCCAATACAAATTGAGAATTCTCAGTGGCCTTGATATATGATATCTTGAAATAATGAGCAAAGTAGAAGTGAAGACCACTGCATTTCAAAGTCCTATCCAAGTCCATTATTTTATATGTCAAGTAACCTTTCAGGAGTGTATTCATCCTTATATCTTATGCCACTTGTCACAGGCAAAAAGAAAATGTTTTGTTCAAATCATCTTGCATTTTTTAAGTTTGTTTGTAGTTATGTCATCACTGGCACCAGTGAGACTTAAATGGTCACAGAGCCTAAAGAATCAGTATAGTTGCTGTGGTTGCCTGTAGATTAAATATATCTTTCGTGCACTGATTTAAATTTGTGTTTTAACCTTGAGTTGTCTTGATCTGATTATAAAGGTCCATGTCAGCCAATCAGACACAAGTAGTTCCACTGGCCATGGTATTAACTCACAGTCTCAGACTTGGTAAGATGGCCATTTGCACACTCCGACACACTCCAGTTGGTGCAGAAGTAAAAGATCACGCTTGACTGAGAAAGGTTGTTTCAATGTTTAGTTCAGTTTTACGAGCATCATAAAACTGAATGACAAATATTCTTGAATTAAACACTGATGTACAGTTTGTTCTCTGCGTCACCTGAGCTCTCATTCAGAGACAGATTCCTCCACTTCACGCTGTCACTCACTCTCTCTTCACACCCAACCTAACACGCCATCCCAACCACAGTACTAAAGCCAGGCTGCTGAATCAGCAAGCTGCTGGATCGCCTTCCTTTTTTTAAAGCTTTTAGGTGAAGAAGGGGAAGTGTAAAGAGTGAAGGTGACCAGGATGAAATGTTCTCTGGGACAGATGTCAAATTCTCACCACTGAGACAGCGGCTGTAATCCATTTGACTATAGAGGACTTTGGCGAAAAGTGAACAAACAAATCAGAGCAGCCACGCGTAAACATTCCCTGGTGTTTACTGTCAAAACTCTTGACACAAGTGGCATTTTCCTTGAGCGTCCGAGCTTGTTTACGTCCCGTTTACGCTTCAGGAGAGCCTAGTTTAACACCCGTCCGTGACAGCAGAGACAACATGCCAAAGTTTTGTTTATAAAGACTGTCTGGATGATACAGTGACTGTGCAGGGGAGCGACAGAATTTGACAGCCAAACATTTACCTTTTCTGGAAAGAAAGAGGACATTTCACTAAAACGCTTAAAAGCACATCTCTTCACAAGATACATCAAGTACCTTGACACCTAACAATCACGTATATCCCCTTTGTATCTTCACTATCGTCTTGCTCTGATTTGGTTTGCTCATGTCGGTGTTAGGCAAAGCCACTTTCTGCTGTGTGTGCATGTGCTATGTTGGCTGCAGCTATCCTATTTTTGGCGACTGTCAATCGACCAGTCACAGCACATATTCAACTGCACGTCTCCCTCTGCTTCCAGTGACAGAAACATTAAAAGTAGAGGAAGGACTAAACCTATTTTTAAGACCACCCCAGTCCTCAGCAGCCCCCAGGTGGCCGGTTGTCCTGTGCGAGCACAGTAACTGCCTTCAAGGATGAAAGATGAGTTATGACATGAGCATGCATGAATGATTTAAAAAGGGGTGAAATACGACAGTGACAGTTATTACATTCAGTCATCGCCAATATGCAGAGAAGTAGCATTTATGGACAAAGAGTGAAGAAATCTTGTAAACAAGTGGCTCATGTAGTCAGAGGGTCAAAATATGGTGTGCATTTTTGTACACTCAACTAAATTACAGTACTAATTGTGACGCACCTGTGTGGCTTGACTGTATATTTGTTAGTATTGCAATGGTGATTTAGTTTTCTGTTTGAGGAGCTGATTGCAGTGGTCCCTCCCCAATCGGGAACACCTGTTCCCAGTGCTCCACAGGAAATAAAAGCTCCACCTCCAAGATCATCTCTCTCTCTCATCCTCCCTGCCAGCAGCTACACCTTTTGGTTTTCGTTGTATTTTTTTTTTATTTGAACACCACAACACTCTACACCACGATCACTCAGCCACACTTACACTACTGATGTTGCTGACTAACCCATCCCATAATTTATGCGTTATTTTGATCATCTTATGTTACAATAAAACTTGTTAATTAAATCGCTGTGGCCTTTCCCACTTTTTGTCATGGCCTTCGAGCCTGGTCATGACAGTCTTACACACACTCTTGAAGGAATAGATCGACAGTAACTTCCGAGTCATAACGTGTTCATTTGTGAGCCTCAGAGTTGTTGGTCGGCGGATTTTGTTTGACAAAGCCAGACTAACTGTTTCCACCTGTTTCCAGTCTCTGTGCTAGGCTAGGCTAACCAGCTGCTGGCTGTAGACGTATATTTAACGGCCACATGTAATTAGGTGTTGTTCCTCTCGTCTAACTCTCAGCCAGTAAGCCAATAACCGTATTTCCAAACGTGTAAAACTTTTAAATTCACCTATGGTTTCCAGACAAGCAACCTCTACCATTTATGCAAAAAATAAGTCTTTGTTTTGCTGCTGGTTGGGTGCACAGTTCCATCTCTTACCAACGGTCAATTTAAATGTCTATTAACCGTGAAGGCGATCTTTCTCTAAACATGTAATAGCTTTAGTTGCCTAAACTTTACTAGGCCTTAACCATTGAGGTGGCAGATCAGAAAGCACTTGTTCGAGTCATATGGATCATGTGAAGTGTACCGCCAAACAACCTATTCTGTTGTTCATCATCATCTCACTTTAAAGCTTGACATTTTGGGAAATGGGCTTAGGAGCTTTGTGGCAAGAACATCAATACTCCTCTCATGTCTGTCCATTAAATATAAGGCTACAGCCTACACCTTGTTTTGATTAATCCAGACAAAAACTGAACAAAGACAATTTGCCGTTTTGCTTGGTTTACGTGTATGTGCTGAACTATTACACACATTATATCAAACAGATGCAGCGGTAAATGCTCGCTCTCTGAAAGCACGTTAATGATATTGTTCAGGTTTGCCAACTGACACACTGTCCACTAGAGCATCTAATATCTAGCTCTCAAAGCCTGTGTTTGTCTTAGAGAATTTTAGCAAACAATAAGATATATTTAAGGGGTGCTGTGTGTATGTGTATTTCATTTCCAATATAATAAGGTAATAAAAATGTCAGCAAGTACAATTGATCCGCCTCTTGAGACAAACATCATTTTCTTTAGCTGTACCATGTTGCTAGATCAAAATTTCTGGCTCAGTAAAGGGGGTCACAAAGCAGCAAGCTACTGCATAAAAAAAGCAATTTTAAGCATCCTAAATTAGCTTGTATATCTTCGCTGAGTTCAGACTACCATACCATAGGCTGCAGCTCTCTGGGTAATCTTGTTAGTTTGTGTGATGACATAACAAGATATTTCATGCCAGGATCATGAGCAAAGTTATTTTTATTTCTAATTAAAAATGTATATTTTTACTCTCAACAGAGATCCTTCTTTGCCATTGTAGCTTACCAGTTAACATTCGAATCAGCAGATCACACTGAACACCTGACAGAGAATCCTTAAAGCAAGGTACTCCGATCCCCACTCACACAAACACACACACACCCACGCACACACACAGACATACTATACAGGCAAAACACTCACACCAGAACACACCAAATTCCATTCCCCCACTGTTTGACAAGAAGCTTTAATATTATCTGGCAGATTATCGAGGAACATCTGCACCACTATTAAGTTACAGCTGCCCCCCCCCCCCCCCCCCCCCCCCCCCCCCCCCAAAAGGGCAACAGAATCAGCTCCATCAGAGATGACTGAATAAGGAAATTCTCCTGAAGTGGAAAAGCAGTGAGACGACCAACGATAGCAAAGAACGTCCTTGAAGTTTTCATTGCGAATAGACGCTGATAAAGGCTGTTTTTGACCCGAGGCTGACAAGCTCCGCTCCGTTTTCTCTTTCACTGTTGAAATACAATGCTTATGGAGGCGAATTGAAGTAAGCTTTTCTCCTGCCTGTTTCAGCATACACACTAACATACACATTCACTTTTACACACTTGCATGTTCTCACACCAAAAGCCTGTCCCTCGCACATCTTTAAGAAATCACTCGTCCCCCATTTGAATAAACACTTTCTGGGGCCTTGGTCAAATAATTATGGTAACAATATACAGTGCCCGGTTATGACAGGAATAATATCAGCTCTGTTCATCAACAAGGTAATTTGTGAGGTCTTGCCGACTGGAGGCAGTAAGAATATGCTGACACGCAGTAATGGTATATGGCCAAATGGTAATGATATTTTGACAGCAGCTATCTGCAACGCTGGGGCTCCCTCAAGCTGCCAGAGGGTTGTGCAATTTCGAGGCAATGCAATCAAAAGTCAAATTGTCCCTCCAGTAGAAATATAGATAGTTTGACAAAATAACTTACCACCTCGAGGCAGTCCACTATTTTGCTTAACTTGTCTTCTGGTAGATTAGCCAAGAGGGAAACACTGACAGAAAAGATAAAACATATATGATGAACATTAATTTGTGCATGTACATTATAATAAAATTAGTATACACATGCTGCCAGGGACCTTTCATGTAGAACTATATTTCTTGTGTCACTGTAATCAAGTAATGCACCAGGACAATGTAACTGATAAATTATATGATCTAGACTTAATCTAATCTGTTTCTAAAGTTAAGATTTTTATGGCAGTGCACGTGTTAACCATGCTTTTATATACTTTAGACCTCTAAAAAGAGGTCTGTGTCAGGCTGTTTTCTCAGACTTTATATCTGCTGCCATACTCTGCAGCTCTATGCAGATTTTATTCTCTTTTGGTCTCTTTTCGCCTCTCTGTCAGCTCTCCATTACCAAGCTCACAGTGTAGAAAGAGACCTACCCAAACCAGACTAAAAGAGAGCCAAATAGCTGAATGAATATTCAACTCATCAGAAGGACACAAACGAAACTCCAAGAGGATCCCATGTTGCCCTGTGTCTGTGAGATGTGCCTGTAAGATGTGCCTGCTAGATGTGCGAGTACGTAGCTGATTGATAACAAATTACCCACAATCACTTGATAACCAGTGGTGTGTCAAGAATCTGTAGCTATGAGTTTGTTTTAGAATCTTTCTGCCCCCTAGTGGTCCAAAATTGCTTAATGCAGCTTTAAATGTAGGTAAAACAGTCTTTTTGCTGCAGTAAGAAAAACTACTTAGTTTATCCAAATTTAAATTTGTTCAAAAGATAAACTTCATTTTGTTATCGTGTTTAACAGCGCCCCCAATTTGACCTTGCTATTTAATTATATATAATCAGTCAAATAGATTTGTGCAGTGATGAACATAACACATCACAGAGTGACTTGTTGACTGGCTACCAGCTGGTGGTCACTATGTACCCTTAACTATCAGCTGGTTTGATGTAGATGTTCGGTAACCATATTTCTACCATGTCCTCTAAAAAGTACTTCTTAATACTTCCTAATTGGGTGGCGTGATTGGTTACTGCTTGAGGCTAACCTTCGCAGGAAGTTGCGGTACTGTTCATGTCGCGTCTCAGCCGTCCTCCTCATGATGTTCTGAAATACCTCTCGGTCCAAAGCCCACGTCCTCACTTTGTTCACAGCTGTAAAAACACCATTATATCAATCAGAACGTGGGGCATGGTCATGGTTCTGACCGTTCAACAAATAACTGGTTAACCTGTGTCCCTGGTTAGTACATACTAAAGGAGCCATAACTGTTTTCAATAGCATGTCACAGAAAGCTTGTAGACTGATAACCATGATGGAATGGTGAGTGACAACAAAAAATGAACATTTTCTTTTCCCTTCCCTTATCTTTCTTCCCATTTTATAGTAATTACAGCCCTCTATCACCACAAAGAAATTACCTATTGTTTTTTTTTGTCAGATGGACAAAGGAGGCGAGGAAAAACACTGAAATTTGTACCCTATCTTGATGGTGAGTCACATCAAATCTACAGAAACTCTGAGACATGCTTCTGTTGGTACAATGAGGAAGTAGCTGTGAAAGTTTGACACAAACCGGTAGCAATGAAAGAGTTTGCCACTTTGTCTGTCATCATGTAAAACCCACTCGGAGAGATGTGTCAAACTGTCACGGTTTTTCCAGTACACTCTGAATATTGAGGTCAATTAAGTGTCCCTCCCCCAAGGGCCACCAGTCAATTACTTGGGTAAATATACAAACCCGGACAAAGAGCACTCACATAATACACGGTATGCGCTTTCCAAATGCCAAGGAGGTGAAACCAATCAGAATGCAAAGCTGTGGATATCATGTAATGCCTTTGTCAACACACCCTTGCTGATTCTCCTGCGCTCACTATCAGGTGATTCCTCAACTTTAAGAAGTCACTGCAACTCAGATGAAGGTCAGAGAAGTGATTACATTTAGGAGTAGGGGTGCGTTGGAACATATAAGAGAATATGATGTTAAAGGGTACCGGACAGGATGGGAAACACATTTTCATTGGTCACTGTGGCTGAAAATACAAAAGGTAGCTACCATCGTTTATCACAGTCAAAATTCATCAGCTGTTGTTAATTACATTTATTCATTCAGCTGATGCTTTTAAAGCAACTTACAATTGCTTTATATGTCAGAGGTCGCACGCCTCTAGAGCAGGGTTAACTTAACTAGGGGTTAAGTGTTTTGCTCAGGGACACATTGGTGGATGTGTCACAGTGGGGGATTGAACCCAGGTCTCTCACACCACAAGCATGTGTCTTATCCACTGCACCATCACCATCCCATGAACCTAAAAAATTAAATGAATCCACTACACCTATATAACTGTCAATATGCATTCTGCTCCTCTGTGTCATTAAATTAATGAATGATTTTTTTAAATTTAGTTTTATCTCCAGAAGGAGCCGCTATCACAGCAACCAGGACGAGAAACACTGACTGGCTTCCTACCCATAATTACAACCAATTGTGTTTGTTGGAACGAACTACCAAGTGAGTGCCTGCTAAATTATTAATTATTATGTACTGCTATTCATCCTTTCTTTTTAGTTATCTGCAAAGGGTTATGGGTAGTTCTAAAAGCCTAAAGCAGTGATAGAAATGTCCTTTCTCATGGAGTAAGGGTATGGCTAAAACATTAGATCAGGGGCATTTGTGTTGGATGAGTCATTGTCATCCTAATGAGTGAAGATGCCGAACCTTGCACTTTACACTTGGCCACTGTGCTCAATGGTTTCAGCTTTAGGTCTTAGTCACCAATGAGATGACAGCTTATTGCCACCTGGTACCTGGCATCTGCTACTTCATTCAGTCAGGGCAATCTGAGAATGGCTTCAGCCCGATGCATAAAATGTAAAAGTACACCCTGATCTTGAGTTCTGAGGTAGTTTTAGTCTTTACTGTATAAAAGGAAAAGTCTTTACCTCGCACTGATGCAGTCCGTGTGCAGTTGTACAAAATGGCTAATTCTCCAAACGTGGTCCACACAGTTATCGATGTGAGCAGTTTGTTATGTTGAAACACATCCAGCTTCCCATCTGTAAATATGAAACGAGGACAATCAATTGTTTTTTTAAACCCACAATTAGGACACAGATGAAAACACAGGAGACGGACATGTGCTAACGGCAGATTCGAATGACAGTTAAATTTCATTCAATTAATTTTGATTTAAGACAGAACATCAGGCTAGGTTACTGGATAGAGTCTGTAAAAAAAAAAAAACTGAAAGCAAGCATGTGTTAGAGAGACCTGCAGGTTTTGTGAATTTTAAGAGCTTCTTTACAATATAAATTCTCAGATGTATCGCAAATAATAATAATAATAATAATTCACGCTTCATACTTCCTATTAGACATTTGTGTGAAATTTTGTCGTAATTAGCCTCCTCCCTGCCCTTTGTGCCCACCTACTGTTAGAGTAACTTAAGACATATTTTTAGACTATTGGTCGGTCAGTGACCCTGAAATGAAATAATTTGCTGCAGAAATTATGACTCAAATTAAAGACTTCATTAATGAGATACCAGTCACTGGCTCCTGACGTCTGTGTGATTATTTCAAGGGCTTTCACTAGTGAATAATCATTCATCACAAGCAGTTTTTTTAATTACTTAGTAACTATTCACATCAGAAAAGCAAAAGCTGTGTTGGATTCAGTTTTGTTGGTGTCACAGATTCATTGTTACTTCTCAGAGTAACATCGGAGTTAAGATTCTGTTTCATTATTTATCTTGAAAATTCGTCCTTCTAAAGACATTTGGACATACCTGGATGTGTCAGGACTGCATTTGTTACAGTTACTCTACTGAACTGCTGCATTTTCCTGTCCAGGGTGAGAAATCACTGTAACACCCAGCAGCAGAATTAATGCAAGGACATTTTGTCTCTGAATGGCTCATTTCACCACCAACCACACTGGCAGATGACCAACCATTGTTAAGAGGCCATGTGGTCATCTAAAAAAACACTGTTGCCTGGTTACTTTGAGAGAGTTGTCAGTGAAGTTCAAGACCTACCAGTTACTGTAGATTTACAGTTAGCTGATGCTTTTATCCAAAGCGACTTACAATTGCTAATTATGTCAGAGGTTGCACACCTCTGGAGCAACTAGGAGTTAAGTGGCTTGCTCAGGGACACATTGGTGGATGTATCACGGTGGGGAATTGAACCCGGGTCTCTCAAACTAAAGGGATCTGTCTTATCCACTGCACCATCACCACCCCAATAAATGATTAAAAGGTTAACAGTAAGTTTCCTATATCAACAAAAAAACGACCAACTCAACCATTAAATTCATTTATTAAACAACTAAGTAAATAAATTCACGAATAAGGAAGTAAATAAATAAGTCAAAACTGATACATATTTATATTATAAAAACTGGTGCATATAAGATCCAAAATTTACTTTTTTGCTTTCCTGCCACGAGTTGATAAACCAGGAGGAATTTATATTGTATAAAACTTCCAAGAATACGAATAACTGGCCAAAATAATTATAATCCACATTTTCCAAAGAAGAACATTAGGCTAGTTAACCTTTCAAACTGGTATAAAGGTTTGCAAATGTTCAGATGCCATTAATCTGTGTAGAGCAGTGGAACCAGTCAAAATCTTGCTGGATGCAGAGCAGCTGTTTCACTTTGATTTGATTGGCTCGTGGTCAGAGAGGCTGTACAGTAGCCAGTAAGGGCAAAGTTTGAGAACATACATCCAAAATAGTCATAAAAGCAGCTACATGCCATTGTGGCAGGTGACTCTGCCAAATTGAGATTTTTTCTGTTAGTTTCAGACCCTCTAACCCCGCAGTCAGCACTATTTCAACTCAGTAATCAGTAAAGTCACTTAAAATGTAGTCAAATGTAAGATAATATGCATATTGCAAAGGATACATGTGGATAAAGAGATGAAAAGTAAGGTTGAGTCATTTTCTCTATTTCTTTGATGGATTGTTAGGCACAACAGGCCTGGTTTTAAGAATACGTGACACAAACTGTGTTTTCATTTGCACAAGCACAACTGCTGCAAGATGTCGTGCTCTTTAAACTCTTCACACAATCATCAAAATCCCATAAAGAAAACACTTCTCACTCATCACAGTCCATTAAATAGTTTTTCAAGTTTATCATTAAATCAAGTTTACACCTGCAATCATCAAGTGATACACAAAACTGAATGTAAACTTAACATGACTCCATATCTGGCTTGTCGTTTACATCAGGTCATAGATTTTCAGTGACATCCAGACACCTTAGATAAAATCATTTGTGTGACAAATCCAAGCTTGGTATGACTACAGTGATATCTTCACAGGCCAAATTCATGACCTCAGGATGTAGACATGAGATTTGGGTTTGTAAATTTTCCAACACCACACTGAAAGAATGTTTTTTTGGGGAGGAGAGACCATTGTGCAACACTGTAACACCATTGCACATGTCCCTCCACAGATATTTCCACCTACATCACAGTTTTTTTTTCCAACTTTCTTTGCTTCTATTTTTATAGCAAACACCTGGTAACAAACACGGTGTCTCTTTACACTGGACTTCAGACTGATTATGGAGTCAAAGGTTCTCTACCTCCACATGTTTTCACACAATGAATGAGCCAACACAATTTGTCTTCATTGGAAACAACACTGAGAATACTGTGTGCACCAGGCTCTTGGATGAAATCTTCACTCAGTGTCTGTGATGATTTTGCAAACTGTGGTTTCTATGCGACTGTGTGAAAAGTGAAGAGAAATGTGTGAAGAGA
The DNA here is from genome assembly GCF_021292245.1 of Micropterus dolomieu. Lineage (NCBI taxonomy): Eukaryota > Metazoa > Chordata > Actinopteri > Centrarchiformes > Centrarchidae > Micropterus > Micropterus dolomieu. Next base: position 8,727,901 of record NC_060170.1, read on the forward strand.
AACAGTTAGCATTTAAAGTTAATGAGTTAATTTGCAGTCTTAGAGCACAGTTGGCAGAAGAGCAACAAATAAATGGAGAAAAACTGCAAAACGTGCCCAGAGCCAAAAGGCAACTCATAATTTCCCAGGATTTTCTACATGATATGCTTGTTCTGCCCTTTAGAACAGAGGTGGCTAATGGCGGGCCAACAGTCAGTGGGGGCACGTTCAATCTGTCTGTGAAGGTTCTCAGTCATCCAGGTCAGAGTTATCCAACAAAGATATTAGAGAAGATACTAGAAGACGTTTCGTCCCTCATCCAGGAGACTTCTTCAGTTCCCTTCAGTGTGTCTGTGACAACACTATGGGAACGCCTCTGGGCGTGGCAGGGCTGAAATCATGAATGAAACTACTCCAATCCTATTGGCGTTGCTAGAACGGTAGCGTGTGACGGCGTAACTGGAGGCGTATATAAGCACGCCGGCACACCGGACACATGAGCTTTTTTCTATTCAGCAGGCACTCTGGCATGTTTGAGACTACGCAGAAGAAAGCTACCACAGTACGGAAAGATTACCTGGAAGTAGAAGCAGAAGAGATGGCTGGTGAGCAATTCAGGCAGTGTGTCTTTCCATTCCCGCGCTACATCACGGCTGGGGACACTCATGCCCTGTGCGTTTCCTGTCTGGGGATGACCGGGCAGCTCTCAAGGGAGCTGCTTGCAGCCATTACGAGGCCCTGCCCCTGAGGGTGCTGAGGTCCAGTGCGGCTCTTTTCTCCGGAGACGGCCGGATGCGCTCTGAGCGCGACATTTCCGACAGCATCGGGACTGCTGAGGCTTTTTCCCGTTCCTCGTCTGCTCGCTCCGACTCCCCTCTTCCCCGTTTGGGAGCCCGTTTTTCGGCTTCTCCTGCTCGGGGTGTGAGCCCGGAGAGGCTGCAGCTGTCCGGCTCTGAGGAGCTGGATGTGCTCAGCATTTTGGAGGAGGAAGACTTCCATGTACCGGAGCAACGTCATCAGTCAGCGCCGAGCTATGACGAGCTGTTGGAGGTGGTGACACGAGCGGTGGGCAAGCTCCAGCTTGATTGGCCGCAGCCCATGCCAGACACACAGGCTGCCAGTAAGCTGGATGAGCACTTCCGACGCAGTGTCTCGTTCCCCTTCTCGGGGAACAAGGGTTACATACGTAACCCGAGACGTTCTTCAACCAAGTCCAGTGGCCCTTGACCTCAACCTTTGTTGGACACGTTCAATCTCAAAACATTTTGCACCGGTTTGCTTATTTTTCCTCGAAAATGGTGTACAACAGTTCTCAACGGGCTTCGAGGTATGTTTTCTCTCATTTGGTGGGTGTGTCAGAGGTGTTACCCAATCAGCAGCAATGTGTATTTAATACTCCCGTAATAAAAAGGCAGTAAAGTGCTGTGTGCTTGCACACAACAGGGTGTTCAAGTCACCACAGTTGAAATAAACATTTTGCTAAGTTTATTGGTCGGAACAGAACTCGGCCAGCAGGTTTTTATTCCAGCTAAAGACCCCACATCCTGATTTTTTACACTGAACACGTAAAGAGGGGAAGAACTCGTCAGTGAAATCACCTGCTGAGTTAGGAGACTGTTGGCAACTTGGCTGCCCATCCCAGCTTTATTATGTCACATGTTGCTACTGCTTCTTATTGGACATCACATGTCAAGTGATGTTTGACCAAAATGTGCATGCGACCATTTCTTTCCTAATTTATTTCCAGACTAAGACAAAGATCGAACAGGACTGAACCTACCTGCCAGGACAAACAGATGGTTCCCAGGCTCTCCCTGCTTGATGACGTACTCTCCCTGCTGGTAGGTGCGCTCATACATACACTCCACCATGTCTTTGATCTGCTGCAGCTCCAGCCTCTTCAGGTACTGGTTCTTGTTCAGGGCGTCTGTTAGCAGCTTCTTCACACTGTCACAGCCACAGAGGAAGAGTTAGAAATGAGACTTCTGCTGTGAAAATAACTGGTGGTTTTTGAGTGTTGCTGGGTTGTTAGCTATTGTATAATTATAGTGGGACATCACATTTCTCACATTTCTTTGCTTTAGATTTGTTTTTGTGCCTTCAGCAGGGAGGAGAGAGAACCAGAAAGAAATAAAGATCTTTGGGCAGGACATTGCAGAGGTGGAAATAACTAAGTACATTTACATCAAATACTGTACCTAGTGTAAGTGAAGTTTAGAGGTACCGCAGCTTCAGTGTTTCCATCTAGGTGGACTTTTCTTTTTACAACTAAACTATATTTAACTGCAGATGTAGTTAATTGTTACTTTGCATATTTTAAATTCAACATATCTACTAACATATAGTTGGTTATATGTTTAAATTATGGACAGAAATTAATCATCAAGAATTTTGATCAATAATGTAATGTTTTTTTACCCCAGCAAAAATGAAAAGAATCTGCATCCAACTTTCGTATTTGTGAATATTTGTTTTTCTCTCTTTCTTTACTACTTTATTGTCTTCCTTCCTTCTTTCATTATGTTATTTCCAATTTTTTTATTACTTTGCGTCCTGTCTCCCTATCAATTACTTTCGTAATTTACTTTTTTCCTTCCTTCTGTCATTCTTTAACTAATCTATATACCTTCTCTTTTTTTTTTTAATGGAGATGCATGTTTTCCACGCAACAGCAAAAGAGCGTTTTTTACTGTGAGTGCCATTTTGTATTTTTCATACTAGAGTATGTTTTACTCATAGTTTCTGGCCATTTTTACTGAGGTAAAACATTTACTAGTAATGGAGTAACGTTTCCATTGTAGGTCTGATACTTGTTTTCCTTACATAAAGGCTACTTTTTAAGTACTTCTCCCAATGCTGCCACCAGGGCGCCCACGTCCACATTACTCACCCTGCTTTTAGTCTACGTGATAAATATTTTGTCTCCTGTGAAAAGATGACTATTCGCAGCCTTTGGGCTTCTTCCGTCAATGAATCAAGCGAAACAGCGAAAACATAAAATCATCATGAGCTGTCAAAGTTCACCGGTGTGCATTTTAACAGCTGCAGCAAGAGGCCGTAAGAAGAAGACATCACTTCCTTTGGGGAGTTGTAAACCAAAAAGGTTAAGAGCCACGGTTGAATGCTAACTATAGATCATGAGACCCGGTTGCTGCTCAGAGAGGTGAGCGGTGCAGGTGGTGGGTGGTCTGTTTATCCTCCTTATCGTGTGTAATAAATTATCGCTTTGGGCTTTATAAAACGAGAGCAGATGACATCCGGCCCTTTATTTTTCAACTCACATGTTTTCCTCCCACCTAGCTGTGTCACAACTCTGCCAGAGTCTGCAACATGTTACACTGTCATTCACAGAAGATGAGTATTCTGTTTCCCAAGGGCCAGTCTGCGTGAGGGTACCAGAGTGCCTCATTTACATTAGTTTTGGTTATATAATGCATGCGGGGCTTATTAGCAACATATGTTTTAAACATGAGGATCAGGTTAATAGATGGACACTCTGCATGCTCACATTTATTCACTGCAGAGTGCTGTATTTATGTTGTACAATACAAAGAACAGTTGCTGTGACATGCAATTTGGCTTTCATGTTGGTGAAATCAAACAAGACTACTACTACTGGGGGGGGGGGGGGGCGCACACATTAAAGAACATTCAACCTTTGGATTGATCCTAATGGATCGCTCTTCACCTTGTCAGCCCACCAGAACAAACATGGCTTTTTCTTTGCCAGGTTGTTTTAAAATGACAAATAAGCTCAGCTCTCAAGACTTGCTGTGTTTGCACTCATTTACTACATTACAGTAAAAGAACAAAAGCGACTGAATGGCCAATCAGAGGAGAGAGCTGTTGAAGTGATGTGGGCCGCATGTGTTGACTCGTCTGCAGAGTGTTAATTTAAAAGCAATGGTGTTGTTTGCCTTTCCATATTTTATGACCCATCTACAATGTTACAATGTCAGATGTTCATGTTAAACATGGCCAAAGCTTCAAATAATGAGGATAAACTATTTAAAAGAAATCCCTGTGAGCCAAATCCTCAGATTTCCTCTTGTTCTGAACACTCTGTTTTGAACTGTTTTTTCTACTAACTGCTCCGTTCTACGACACAAGGAGCTACACAGAGCCAGTGTTCCATATATGGTCATTTGCTCCGCACGTCAACGCTCTGTCTGTACCGCTCAGTGACAGCAACAACCTGGTAACAGACTTCAGGTCTTGGCCAATCAGAATACAGAGGGCTTTGAGAGAGGGGACCTTAAAGAGACAGGAGCATCTACAGCTTGTTTCAGACAGAGGCTGAAATGAAAGCCTACATATAGGGCCTATATAAGATAGAAAATTTGATTTTAACTTTGATTGATGCAAAGCTGCCACACAGGAGTCACAGAACTACAATATAGGACTGGAAATGCAGTATAATAGGTCTCCTTTAATATGTTAAATATGTTTTTTTTCTTGTTTTTATCCATACAAAACCCAAAGTGTAAAAATTACAATTCACCACTTTAAGGAGGGCACATGTCACTCAGCTCTTATCCATACCATTTATCATTGGTCATGTGACTTAAAAAATCACCATAAATCACCTTACATATTAGATATACAAAACAAACTTGCAGTCATTGTTGTCTAAATATTTTTTACATGAAAAATAGAAATGACTCAAAGCAAGGTTATCGCAAATGTTCAAGGGCTATGATATGATGGAGAAGAGCTCTGTGTGGTGTGTTCAGGGCAGGACCTTGAAGTCACCTGCTGGAGGTCTTAGCATTCAACACACAGCAGTATTACAGTATTATTACAGTATTACAGGCAAATTATCAGAAAATAATCCTGTTTCAGTGGATACACCTTGGTGCGTGCTCACAGCCACGAGAAGGCTATCAGACACAAGCTTAATATTTAACATCTTAGTTTAGAATATGGCTTCTTTAAAGGTTCAGTGTGTAAGTTTTAGTGGCATCTAGTGGTGATGGTTGCGAATTACAACGAGTGGCTCACTGTGCATTCACGTACTCCTCGGATGGTCCTATTTCTGAAGTTGTGAAGACATTCTTCTGACTTCAGTGTGTGTTCATGAATCCACTGACTCCGCCTACGGGACGTTACGACTAAGCCACGGTTTTGATGCGTCCATAGACCGGCGTCAAAGTCCGCTGGAAGCGTCTCAGAAGCGTTTCAGCAGTGGAGTATGCAGCCTGCCCCACGTTATTGACTTGTTATTAATTTGTCATTTTCGTGCATCTACTACCTTCTTCACAGCTCTATGCGACCCCGTTTTGTTCCGTAAACTTCAGGCTGCATTTCCCACAAAGAGCATTTCAGAATGAGAGCGTTTTGCCTGTCTGATTTTGATGTTTAGATTTTGTTGATTTGGTAATCAGTGTTTGTATTTTGTGCTTCTACTATGATTAAGTAGGCTACGTAGTTAAATAACTTTCTTTTGTGTCCGTTTTAACTGTGTTTATTGTTGTTTTACCACATGGTGTTTTATTTTATCTTTGTCTGACTTCCTGCCAGGTTCGATCTACTTTGTGCTGCTTGATGCGGCTAGCGGCAAAAATAGACCTGCTACCTATTCTCTGCGGAGCGGAGCGGAGAGCCGCTTCTGGGACACTTCTAGGACGCTTCTGGAACGCTTCAGGAATGCGCAGTGGATTTTTAAAATCCATTGACTCCGTCTACGGCGCAACAATAAACACGGTTAAAATGGACACAAAAGGAAATCATTTAACTAACTACTATTTAAAATAAATCCAACAACAAAAAGGCTGTGAAAACTGTCAACATATGGTCCTCTTTTAATATATTTATATAATATAGACTACCCCGGCAACATTTTTATTATTTGTGTCTTCTTATATATTTGTGTAATATTCTGTATACTTGTGTCCTATGTACACTGTATTTCTCTTTTTACAATAAAGATTTAAGGATGAAAAAAATCTGATTATTCCACACCACATGAATGCACCGTCAGTCACCGCTCACCCTCCCTTTCCAAGCACGCAGGAGAAGCCTCGAGGGACACACTCTGTCGGCTCTTGTGCTAAATAAAACATGTGGTTAGGGCCAGGCAATAAAACACTAATGATAATTATCACAATATAATTTTCCTCAATAACAATATAAAAAATTTTCAATATATCATCGATAAATGTTTGATTTAATTCACTTGAATCACAAACGAATTAGCACTTAATTTTTCTATTAAGATATTTCTTTTGTTAAGGAAAAGGGATTGAAAAAAATATTTACTAATCATAGTTTTTCAGAAAAGATTTTATCATAATACTTTTGAATGTTCTACCTCAGAGTTGTGAAGTGATCCACTGTTTGGCATCAAGTATCACGTTCTGACCACAAAAAGAAACGTTTAATCATACAATTAACCATCTGGTTTCTTCAATTTTCACTCAGGAGCAAAAATCAGCCTTTAAACTTGAAAGACATAATGATTTGACATTTATCGTGATAATTATTGATATCAGAATGTATGACATTTTTTTATCGTGATAAATATTTTGGCCATATTGCCCAGCCCTACATGTAGTCCTTGATTTGTCTCTTCTTACTTCTGATAAACCCGCCAAATATTACTACTACTACTACTACTACTACTACTTCCATACTAGGTATGGATATTATATTGCATTTCTGTCAGTAGATCTATCTAAATATTACATACTGGACCTTGAGATTTGAGATTTTTTTCGAACTAAATGATCCTCAATGTCCTTTCTTCAAGCATGAAGCAATAACGTCCCCATGAGGCAGCACTTTGAGATCCAGTTACTTCCTTAATTTGATATACTTCCTGTCGGGTGAGACATAGTGTAAGACAGATGGTTAGACTAAATCAATGAAATAATAGTTAGGAGAAAGGTAATTGTTTTTGGAGCTCCTCTTTCATTGGAAAGAAATTAAGATTTATGTTTATACCTGCTGGTACAGAGATAATCACTGTTGTAGGTAATAAATGACAGAATAATACCATTGTGTCTATTTTTGCCAGTAGTTGTAAATACATAATCTCTTCAAAACTGAAAAGGCCATTTTTTTATTTCATGACAGTAGCAAATCGACACTAAATGGCCAAAAGTATTTGGATACCCAAAAATCACCTATTTTTGTTATTGTTGAATACCATATTTTAAAATCATGGGCATTAATCTGCTGCTGCCCCGGCTCAGATTTTATAACCTGGCTGCAGGGATTTGCTCCCATATCAGCCACAAGAGCATCCGTGAGGTCTAACACTGTTGTTGGGTGATCAGGTCTGTGTCTCACAGTCTGTGTTCCAGTTCATCCCAAAGGTGTTGGATGGGGTTTAGGTCAAGGCTTTGTGCAGACCTGTCAAGTTCTTCCACACCAAACTGGGAAAACCATTTCTTTATGGACCTGGCTTTGAGCGCGGGGGCACTGCCATGTAGAAACATGAAAGGGCCCAACATAAACTGTTGTCAGCATAAAATATTACTGCACACTGTGGTATTAAGATTTCCCTTTATCTGAGCTAAAGCGCAGAGCACCAAAAGTCACTGATCAGCCGCCGAAAAAAAAAATCTTAGACTGAAAACTGTTGCTTTTTTGCATGTCATTACGCTAAAAGCTTCTTGCCCACCTTGCATCCACTCCTTCTGCTGCTTGAATTTTTACTCTCCTCCACCTGGCTGAGATGGACTGAGCCTGAGGCTATCATGAACCTTTAACTGCATTGTGCATGGCCATATTCCTCCTCCAATTGTATTTTGCACCTCCCCTAAAGACAAACATCTCACCTTGCATCCTTTGGTACTCTAGCCTTCTCGAAAGAGAACTTTGGAAGGCTGCTGGAGTCGTAGGTCCTGGATGTAGGCTCGGCCGACACCCCAGCTTTAGCCCCTTTCCTTCTATTGAGGGTTTCCTTGATGCGAACACTGAGGTTGGGGCTGCTCTTGCCACTGGTTTTGATGGAAGGGGGCCTGGATGCCAGACTTGCAGATGCTCCCCTCTGGTTCTTCATCACGTCCTGCAGCTTGTTGAGCTGGATGCACTTGTTCTGCAGCTCCTCGCTCAGCTCGGCCAGAGCTCGCGTCTGTTTGGCTAGCTGCTCCTGGAGACCTTTGATCTGCTGGTCTTTGGCACAAAGTTCCTCATCCCTCCTCTTGCCCTCACGCTCCAGCTCGTCCACTCGGGCCCTCAGGGACTCCAGGGACACATTTTTGAACCCACCACTGTTATCTTTATGAGGTCGGCTGTTGGAAGCAGCAGCTGAGCCGTCTGTGTGTTTGTAACGCTTTGATTTCATTGAACCATTCCCCATCTTTTCACCTGAAGAGACAAGAGAGATTCAAAAGTCAATATCTGCTGAGAGAGTGATCCTTTCCAGCAGTACACTGACATTTACCACGAAAAGGTCTGTTTGAGGAAGCTGGGAGTGAGGTTTCAAACAAAATAGCTGACGCTGTGAGGAGAGAAAACTGGGTAAAAAGAGAGGCGAGCAAATCAGTATATCATGGCCAAAGAGTGTGTCTTCTCCATTTATTATTCAGAAGGCAGGAAGTATTACATTACATCAACAGACACCCCCTATCTGCCAGCAGCAGTAAAGGATATCAGGAAGCTTATAAAAAAAGAGATAACTAAAGAGATAAATAAAAAATACAATAACTTTAATAATATAATTGCATTCTGGGCTTGAAAGCATGCTTCTGTCCACATAGTAAGAGTGTATATGGGGGGGGGGGGGGAAATGTCAGAGAACAGTCCTGTGTTTGTTTGTCGCCCACTCACACATACAGTAGACTTCATTCATGGCATTCCTGCTGGCATAAAGATCAGACTGTTCTCCAACACTTTTTGAAAATCGAATTTACTGACGTCATTTAGAAAGCTATATAGAAAGCCAACTGGAAAACCCTCTTCTTTTTCCCCTTTGTTTTAAAGCTCCAACTCTCTGACATACTGACTTGCACATAAAAGATTTCCAGGAACGGATTTATGATGGTCATTTAAAACCTAATTCGGTTAAGTTTACTAATTAAAACGTCTCCTATGAGGATCGTGCACCTGCAACTTCCGATGCCTCGTCATTCTTCCCCTGATGGGAGTGATAACTGAATCCGTGTTTAGTTCGTCTCGGTACTTACCGGAGCCTTCAGACGAGCTTGGAAGATGATTTAAAAGAAGAAAAGATTTCTTTGCACATTCGAGCATCCGTAAACAGGCTGTCTACAACACTGGTCGCATCCTCTCTCCCTCTGTCTGTCCCTCTCTCGCGCTCTCTATCCTCCTCTGCTGTGCGCGTTCTCGCGTGCGCGGCAACCCGTTTGATTGGCAGGTCAGGTGAGCTGCATACACCCCGTTTTGAAATTGTTAATTAAGAATGGTGTATTTGTGTTAAAGGGTTATGTAAACTCCAAAACTTTATAGTTGTTGTAATAATAAGGCTAAATTTTAACATAAACTTAACATTTTGGCAATCAACGAACAAACTTTAAACTTTTTTTATTTTATTAACCTTTGTTTATTTTTGCAGTCTTATATCTAACTGCAGAGGGTTGCAGGAAGATGGAGCAGCATACTTAAAAGTTCTTTTACCGGGTCAGTGCAGACTGTAGGAACTGTCCAGGGAACAAAAAGTATAGCCGTTCACAACTTCAAAAGTGTAGGCTGTGGTGCCTGAGATGGCAACAGCCTCACTTGGCTACGAATCCTGCCTCAAGCCTGTAGTTTAAAGTTGCTATTTGTTAAATAAATAGATATGTTGAAAGTGGTGGTTATGTAACTTTTAAAAGAAGAAACAACACATTCTTCCTCTTGCAAATGAAAAGTTAAATTCAGAAGCAAATAAACACAACCTTGTTCGGGTCAGGTGTTCTATAAATAGTTTTTCTGCTGAAGCTTTACTTGGTCTGGTATGACCAATAGCGTGTGGTGGCTAATGTTAGCTGATATTAAATTTTGGTCAGAGATTGCTGTGTAAGTGTGTCATAACACTATGGGTGCCACTATTAGGCTCTGTTCTACCCTTTACCCTTTGCTGTTTGGCAATATGTACATAGACCCACTTTTAAAAAGCTGCATCAAGGTTTGTTTTTGGGGGGCCACTTTTTGGGCAGTGGAACAAAATGAAAACACAACATCCATTGCTGAAAGCTCACTGTGGGGTCATTGCTCTGAGTGACACCTTTTAACATGTAGCAGTTGTTAGAGATATTCATTAGAGCAGCTATAAAGAAGAGATTAGAGAGACAGTACAAGATGGTTTTAAATCATGTGAGTGCAATGCTCAGTCTGTCTTTTAATCGCATCCTTTTCCTCTTTTGGTCTCCATATGCATTTTACTTTCTGGACAAGCGAAAATGTCGAGACCCAAAGCTTCAGTCTTTCACATCCAGAAATGATTAATTGGTTTTCCCAGTGTGTTTGTCTGTGACGCTAGTTAGAGCAGCCTGGCCTGCAGCAGATTTTATTGACAGGCACAGAACAAAAATGGCAGGTGGCCAAAGCCAATTCATCTGCAGGACGCGGACCACAACAAAATAATCCAGGTCACTGACTCCCAACCTGAGCTTGAGAGGAAACTGAGAATCTGGCAAATGATCTGAGGACATGGTTTGAATGAGCACACATGTTTACCCTAAAGGCATGTAGCTGACTCTGATGCATGCCTTCTCCCAGTGGCTGAGTAGGGCTTCAGTAACTTAAGGGCATTCTGGCATAACACATATTCAGACTGGAAGAATTGACTGTTTTAGCTGCTCGATGACTCAGTTTTTAACCCTGCGACCTTACAGCCAGAAGGTTTGCCTGCCAGCTGGCTTTCTGTTTGTAGTTTGCATGTTCTCTTGTTTACGTGTGTTTGCTCTGGTTGTTTACAGTGTTTACATTCTTAGAGTGCCGGTTTTCTAACCGTATAAGTTGCAAGATGACATTATCTAGACCTCAAATCAATCCAATAAGTGGTGATTTATGATGAGATGTTGACGAGAAGGCTTGTTATTTTGCTCAACTCCAGATGAGACAGGATAATATTTAAATTGTCTCTAAATGTTGACATGGCATTGATGGCATGATAAAATATGACATTTTTAAAGTTTAGTGCAGACAGACAGAGGGTTATGCACGGGTCAACCAACACAATTTTTTAATTTTTAAGGCCCTGACAATATAAAACTGTTCACAAGAAAATAACATTTAAGATTAGAGGAAGGTGTGAAGATAAACAATCTAATAAATATTTTTTGTAGCACACGTGTTTTTCTGAGACCCCTTGGTTGGGAACCACAGGTTTAGTGTTTAATGGCCTTGTTGTTCTTTAGATAACATATTAAAGTACTGCATGTGGTATGTTTAGTGTCACATTTTCTTAAGGTAATGCCACAGAACAATTCTTTACTGGTTATTTTAATAATACGGTGTATTATTTTCTAAAATGTTTACGCTAACTGCCTTTTTATAGTACAGCAACAACTAGACACCTGTGTGATATCTTGATAGTATTTATAAGTAGGAAAAAATATTTTGAGTGTATAGTTTGAGAGTTTTTAATGTCATGTTATTAAGTAACTGTTTGTCAACAAACAAACAGTTACAAGCACTACTACTTTCACATTTGACATGATGACGTTCTTGACTAATAGTGTTTTATTGTCATTACGTTAATGCATCGTCATCCTCATCATTTTGTGCACTGAATAGAAAAAGATGACGCGTTTCAGGCCACGGCTCTGCATGATGCCATGTTTTCTAACACTGGAGTAAGGCTGGATATTGTAAGTTACTATGCAGATTTGAACACTGATCTAATTTGTTGTATGTTGAAACGCTGGTGTCGTTTTTAGCACATATGGTAACACGCAGCGTGTCAGCAGGATGGCAAGCGTGATGTGATCGTGGCTGCACGTATGAATCTTTATTTACATTAATAATGAGTTTTAAAAATGATTCATCTCACTTCATTATTGATTCAAATCTTTTTATGCATTGTTGTGAGTGAGAAGTGTAATTCAGCGGCACTGTCAGTTGCATTAACTTAATTTGGTCGCTTGGTGGAGCCAAATATGTATTTTTATTTTCTACCTCCATACAAAACATGATCACATTATTTCCCTGTCTCCTCACTGACCTCCTGAAATATTGATTGTACAGTTTTTATTTTATGATGTTGTCCATCCATATAGTTCTTTAAGTGTTTTTTTTTTATTGCTTTTCATTTTTCTCTGTTATATAACTTCTGTACTTTCAATAAGTCAGTTTCACTCACTGTTTGTTTTTCAGGTCTCTGATTTATACGGAATTGTCTATTACGCCACTTTGTGTTATGTTATAGGTTATGTAATTTAAGTGTGAAGTGTTATTCACTGTTAACTCCAACCCCACAACTTTCTTTTCATGCAGTCTGTTCCTGGATCCAGATGATCTGTGATTCTTCATAACAAAGGAACCAGAGAGGCAAAGCATTTCACCACTGGCGCGTCCACTTTCCTCTGCATGAAGTGCTCATTCACTGCTGTTTCAACAGGTTTGCTTCAAACTTGATGTGATGCATCACTTCAGTGACGCTGCCACAACTGACACCAAATTCATCTAAGCAAACAAACCTACAGTGTCTCAGTGAAGGGTTTCGGTGTTTGTAACAAATAATAGTGGATCCAAAAACCCATGCTGAATGATAATGATTGTTCATCATGTATGTTCATTAAAACGTCGCATCACTTTTTTGTTGATGTGGTTGTGATTCGACAAGTTAGAGGCCAAAGTAGCCAGTATAACATAGATTAAGCAGCTCCCAAGGCTTCAAAATGAATAAATTAATGTACTATGAAAAATGAATGATATAAAGCCTAAAGGTGCACTTCTTCATCTTGCTATGGTATCCATAAGCACCCCATACCCAAATGGTTCTTCCCTACTCAGTGTTGTTTTCTTCTGAGCTATGTTGGGAATTGTTGGGCTTCTGTAAATAACATCACAGAGTACGGTCTAGACCTGCTCTTTTATGAAAAGCGCTGTGAGATAACTGTTGTTGTGATTTGGCGCTATATAAATAAAATTGAATGTTCAATTGTCAGTCCACCGTATGACTATCTATCTATCTATATATATAGCTGCATTCATTAATATATTTGACCACTAGGGGCAGAAGAATTCTACAAGAAGCTGACTGATGCACAGACCTGAAATGCGAGTACCTTATTGTAGTTCAAGTTTCACTCACTACTCTTCACATAACTGTGAAAGGGTAGCTTTTCTTGAAATATCACACACAAATGGACTTATCTTTCTGATAAGTGTGTAAACTGAGAATCTTAATCAATGTCATTTTAAGACAATGTTTGATCTGTAGCATGTGATCACAATTTAAAATATACTAAAATTTTGGACCATCAGTGCGATGCGGTAGAAAGCTTCAAAAAGCCAGTAAGTGAACCCATGAGCGTAGATTTGTTTTGTTACACATCCACAAGTCAAGATTGAACGTCCATAACAAAACACAGTCACATGATAATAATCGAAACATTCTTTTATTAACTCTTTTAAACACTACTAATTAATTTATAAACAGTTCCTCCATTCCATTATAACAGTCCAAATACAAACGAATGAACACAGGGAGGGGGGGAACACATAATAAACCACAACAGCACTCTGTGTTGAGGGAGGAGCAGTCAAGGCAAAGCAGACGTCAGTCAAAACTATTTAACTTCATACTGTGAGCTGGTACCTTGAAAAATAAGTGTCTCATACAAACTTGTGTAAAAAATAATAGTTAAGCCAAATCTGACTACTACTTAAGCATGTTATGTACCTAGTACAAAATTAAATAACAATAAAATAAAAGTACATATTGGCATGACACAATGTGACTACACATAGATTTATAAATAAAACAAATATGGAGAAACTTTACTTAATAGTATGAAAAATAAAAACACAGTAAGAACATCATTTAGCATTTGTAGGGGTTTAAACAGAAATCCTCAGTTCACATTATTCAACCACACGAAACCCATTCACTTTTCTGGCTGAACCTCCAGGGGGGGGGGGGGCATTAACCGCACATTTTTTACATTAGAGCAGGAACAAAAGGGGGAAGTACGAAAGGTGGCCCACAGCAGGGCTCATCTTCTCAGCAGTACAGAGCTATTTTAACACTGATGATCAGGAGCAACAGGAAACACACCATCACACCTTCCATTTAACACTGCTGCATGCCTCAGTATGCTTCAAATGAAGTGCTCGGGAGATGTGGGGGAAAGGGGGATTGGGATGATGTTCAACTATACATGACACACTTAGGTTGAAGCTTGCTGATGCCTTAATTCGAAGCACACTGAGGCCTCGAGTGTGTCAAAGGTAATGACAAGGAACACTGTTGCTTCCTGCTTAAGAAAATCACAACTTTATACAACACAAACATAATACTCTAATACATCATCTTTAAACTGCAGCCAGTGCACTTTTTTTCTTACACATCACAATTAACAAACAAAACCTTCAGAAACATGACATGAGAGATCCTCAGGTATCATTCAAAAGGAAGGAGATGACGCAAAACTACAAATAATGGCTAGCTTAATGATAAACAAGTGTTGCGGGCACAGTTTGAGTTTTCCATACAAAGGATGCTGGCTTATGGAACCAGCATGAGTAGCGTTTCTGTTGAGTTAGCCAACCAGCAGCTAACTCTGTAGCTTCAGTGGAAAAAGAATGTGTTAGACTAGTAGGGGAACAAACAAGCCCAATGTCTCCATTTACACTCACAGAAAGTTTATCAGGGCGAAATGCTTCAGACAAGAAAAAGCACCTTGGCACCCCTCGGCTTTTACTTTGAAGGTTTGTAGCATTTCTTTTTTTTTTTTAAAAAGACTACAAAGTCATACAAAGAGATGAAAAAAAGAGCTGTCCTGAAATATACAGCACAAAGAGCAAGAGGGTAAGGAAAAGCAGAGCTTAATAGAAATCTGAAGCTGGGGGGAACACAAAAGATCCTCGCCAGCCAAAGTAGAGATTGTCATTTCCCTTCTAACATGGGGATACTTCATTTGGACAACAGCTCGCTTGTCAGGGTTTTGTCTTTATTCTGGTTTCTTCAGCAGAGAAGTTTAGACCCTGCTTAGCAGAGTGGATCTGTGGAGAGAAGAAAGAAACCACTGTTAATGTCACAAGACAGAAAGAATCAAGTGCATATCAGCTAAATGAAGAAATGTAAATGCATATCCATTCACCACAGCTGTTTTTCAAAAAAACATTTAAATTCAAGAGACATGATTTTAATTGGTACTCTGTAGAAAATGTTGAAAATTTCATTACAATTTACTCTAGTCTTAAGGCTCAAACTACAACTAAAAATGTTCAGAATAGAAATAAGAAAATTGAATACACTAAAAAAATTAAATAAAAAAATAAATAAAAATCAGCAAACCTAAAATTTCAAGGCAACTCACATCACTAATTCTTAGATTTTTGAGCAAACTACAAAATATTGTGCCGACAAGTAATGCTCAGATTATTCCCTTTTTATTCTAACTATGCAGCAAAAAACAAAAAGTGTCAACTGTAACATTTTTAATGGCAGCTTGTTTAAAGCTGGTTTACAATAGCCCACACTTCTTGTTTTAATGGGTGGATACAATGTTCAAACAACACATCACTTTCCACCAAACAAGGATATTTTAGAAAATAGATTTCATTCTAATTTGGAGATTTTAAAAAACACAATCTAAGCTGTAGCAACAGTTTGTATTTAGTGGATTTCTGGGTGTGTGTGTGTGTGTTTGTGAAGAGACAGTTTGCATAGCTGAGCAGCACGTTCTGCTGATGCAGCTCGGCTACAATAAAGTGACAGATCGTGTCGCAGCGGAGGCGAAGCTCAGGGGGATGCAGAGAGGGTTGGCAGGCGATCAGGAAACGTGACCAATCTCACACACACACAGAGCTTCAGCCTTACTGGGCCTTAACCCAACAGTCACAGGGCTCTGGGTCCAAAACCTGCTCTCACCTCTGACCCCTGCCAGCAGATATGATTCATACATCTACATGTGGGTGGTTGGGTGCGTGTGGTGGTCTGTTTTTGGCAACCTGCAGCATGACTGTCAGCTATGAATCATGTGTTCACTGTCTAAATAATGTCTGACTGTTGTATTTTCACATTCCAGTTTCCATGTTTTGGGTTTCTCTCTGTATCTTTTTTTGCTTCAGTTTATTTATGTATGTCTTTATAAAAAAATCTGTGAGTAAACTGGGTTTGGATGACTTTAAAAACAATAACCGGCAACTATATAACTATATCTATATATATCTCTATCTATCTATCTATCTATCTATGCATTCATTAATATATTTGACCACTAGGGGGCAGAAGAATTCTACAAGAAGCTGACGGATGCACAGACCTGAAATGCGAGTACCTTATTGTAGTCCAAGTTTCACTCACTACTCTTCACATAACTGCTGGATTTTTACTATCTTTAAAAAAAAAATTTTAATTGCTATACAGGATTCTGATGGTGGCGACATCGCCTTTGTTCAGCCACTTCTTTGCCAGACATAGCGAGGGTAGAAACAATTGAGCTTTCACAAATTAGTAAAAGCATTGTTATAATTTGATCTGAGAAACACATTAATTTGTTGTATTTGTGTTGACATTAATGCAGATCCAAATAAAGACTTCAAAACTTTTGTGGTTTTATTTACCAATCTAATGTGTAGCTCATCATCTGTGTTTAAAGCGATATCTTTTAGGACAGTCTGCCCCCCTACTTTATGTAGCTGTAACTCCACAACTAATCGATAGATATCTATCTATCTATCTATCTATCTATCTATCTATCTATACACACTTTTATTCCATAGAGTTAAAAAACTAAAACCTTAATGGAAGTGATGCACCAGACAGGATTTCTTGTTCTGTCGCTGCAGAAAAACCAAAACGTCCCGGACTCAGCTTCTGTCAATTAAAGTGTAGTGTGTGATGCTGAAGCATGAGGAAATATCCCTCTGTCAGCTCTCTGGGGATTTCTTCAACGAGTTAGAGCCGAATGAACAAAGACAATTTTCTCCCATCCATCTTCACTCTCACACACACAAACACACACACACACACTCAGTGCTGTGTGATAAGGGGGTACGGTGTGTGTTCATAGGACGTAATTGTGTGAAAATGACTGATGTCCTTTGCGTGCGTCTATGCAAGCGATGGTGTGACCAAGAAGAATGATGAGCACCTGTGTGCGTACGGTTAATGCATTTATTGAATAGCGTGCAGGTCAGCATCAGCGTGTGACCTACATCCCGCCGGGTCTGCCTGGTCAGCGGGGAGGCAGGAGGGGACGTGGGGTGACAGCCGTGATTGAAAGACTCCAAAGCCCTGAGGGGTGAGAGTGTGTGTGTGTGTGTGTGTGTGTGTGTGTGTGGGTTCATACACACCTCAGAGACTTCCATCTGTCCTTCTCCATGTTGTTCTCAGGCCCTTCACTCTCGTATGATGCCAGATACAAAGCTGCAATGAGAAAATCAAAACATCATTAGCTTTTCTTGAATGATTTTGTTTTTAAACATGGCATACACTCTGAACACCTTATGAAAGTAAAACTATTAAGTATTACTGATTTTCTTGACTTACAGTTAAGGCTCATAATATTCAGGGCTCTGGCTCACATTAGCAGTCTATTTGCATTTTCTTCTGCTCCACGTTCTAATACTGGAAGTATTGTATGTGATAGATGGTGTGTTTTTGCAGGAAAAACAAATTTTGGATGGGTGGGGACATAAACACTGTTTTTAATTCTTTTTTTTGGGTTATTTTTCGTTTATGCAGATCCATAAAAACAACATGACAATGCTCCATTACGTCTACTGAAGACCTAATGGCTGATGACTGTCCCACATGATGGAACTTTGTAGCCTTTAGATTTAATCTTCATAGTAAATCTTGAAAATCAAGTTACTGGTTTCTGAAGACTTATTTTACGTCAAACTCCTTGTTTGTTTTTTTAGCAGCGGCAGGCAGTTGGTTGATGCTCACTATCACCCAACACTGACACCCATGGATGACAGTGTTGTGGTTAAGAAGCGCACACAGCTGATTGGTCAGTTCGGTCGATGCACTTCATTGCAGGGGGATTTTACAGACCTCCCCGTCTCTCTGATAAGTAGGTGATAAGAGCCGGAGCCAGTGACACACGACTTTGGTGTAGATTAAAGGAGACAGAAACTATCAGTGCTGACGGGTGATAACAAGGTGTGTGTGATGTTTAGTAGGAAGGAAGTCATTCTGTGGTCTACTGTATCAGACGTTGAACCAGAGGACACAGAGTACACCACCGTGTTTTCTCCGGTTATTTATATCCAAAACACTTTTTAATCCACACCTACATTCTGTTATTACAGACGGTAATCAGCTATTTATAATATAATATAATAACAGTAGTTAAAGAGTATTTACTGATATGACAAAGTTATGTTAATGAACATGTAACTTTCCTAAATATGCTTCTGTTTTTAAACTTATTTCCATCTTTGTTCCATCATGTGAAGATACTGCCAGCAGCTGATTTGTCTAAAGACTGGAAGCATGGAAAAATGTGTGGCTCCATCCAAAAGTTTAAAAAACAACTTGTCATTTTTAATTTCTACAAAATATAATGTGAATAAGTGAGCCGGTAGGCATGTTTTTCCACTTGAGAGAGTCACGGAAACCATCCCCTTGCTGCCAGTCCACATTGTTTAGCTAGTGCCTGTACACATACAGCGTGGTACCAATCTGAACATCCTAGAAAGTGTGATTTTCCCCAAATGTCAAACTATTTTAACAGTCTTGGATTGTGATCCTATATAATCCACTCATTCATCGATAAACATACCATCTTCAGTGAATGCTGGGGCGGTCAGCAGGTACTGCAGGATCTTGCGATCCTTCTCAAATGGACACTCCACTTTCTTCCAGGTCATGAACTCACTCACTTGTTTGGCAAATTCCCAGAATTTCTGAAAGAAAACCAAAATACAAGACAATATAGGTTAAATTTCAGACATTTGTTTATCTTTAAGGGTGTACAATACATAGTATATGCATATTTGATTATTAATACTTAAGTCCATGCTCCAAACAACGAGCTAGATGGTAAAATTGTCATGCTGCCTTTCAACAATGTATACGAACTGAAGCTGCTCAGTGACCTAAAGTTACCACACTGTGGTTATAGCCAGCTGTTCTGAAGTGTTAATGTGTGCTGATGATGATGTGCTTTATAAGTCATAACAGGGCAGGACAGAAAAAGGGATCAGCTGAGTTTCCCAGGATAGAATGAATCCTAAAAATAGAGTCTGATTCAGAGTAGCTGTGACCAAAGACCAGTGGAAATGCTATGTTTGTTCCATGGAAACACAGCTGAATTTTACACACGCAAGTCCGACTTCTCTATTCCTGACGCTCTTTAGGGAAGTGGAAATAAATAGAATAAAATCCGTTGCCGTGTGTAGTAAACGCAGTAACGTTTTCTGACACAGAGAAGTCAGCTGTTGTAATCTGTCGCCGGGGAAACTCCCTCTGGGGAATTTCAAATTCAGTTTACCTCAAAGTTGATGTGTCCGTTCTGCAGCCTGTTGGCACATCCCTCGTTGAGGAAGTAGATGTCTTTTATGAGCAGGCTGAAGAAAGGGATGACTATCTGCAAGACAACAGAAAGAGAAAGGGATTTAATTTCACTGAGGAGATGCAAGGGGGATTTCCACATGGCTTACAGGTGTGTAATCTCTAAAAACACTGATTAAAAGCAAAAGGATTACAATTGAAAAAGAGGAGCTCCCATGTTTAAAATAATTTCCGGAGGGGGAGGGGCCTCTTCTGTTCTGATCACATCAAAAGAAACCCACTAGCTTCTCATTGTTACAGGCCTGTAGCAGCATTTATAAATACAATCTGTAATAACTTAAAAGAAATTACCTAGGACACATTTCTCCGACCAAAAATGGAGAAGTGAGACTAGAGTAGAGAGGATGTTTTCCAGAGAAGAAGAATTCCCCTTTAAAGTCCTTTTTTAAATAATTCATCGCCACCCTCATACAATGATCCAGGTCACTGCATGTCTGTGCACTAACACAGATGTTGATGGAGAGCACGGTTGGGACGAAGCACCAGACTCCATTCAAATAAAAGCAAATTTTACACTGATGGGATTTCTTCTTCTTCTTCTTCTTCTTCTTCTCCTTCTTCTCCTTCTCCTCTGGCACGGAATGAACCATCCGGAAATCAAACCGGCTGGCTGGCTAAAGCTGACATTTATCTGTTGCTAGGGCAGATAAATAAACACACACACAGACTTTTGTGTGAGTGTCGAGAGATGCTGCAATCTGACACAGTGACCTATAAAAAGAACTCGGTGTGTCACCTCTTTCCTGACAGTCCCAACACATCCCCACCCATGATTATCAAACATTCATGATGGTGGAGCTTTTAAAAGTTAAAATACCAGAGGGAAAGCAGTAGACCGAGCAATTTAGCAGATGCACATTTTTGTTGCGTTCTGTGTGTGTTATTGAGCCAAAGTCACTCCGATTGTGTCGGAGGTTGCACTCGAATAAACCACACACACCCTCTCCTCATTAGTTCTTTCTACTAAATAGATGTTTTGCCAAGCCAGTGAATCCATCTGATGTGTTTCTCTTTAACTCTGTTCTTGGCTGGGCCTGCACTGTAAGCTTGTCTGCGTGCCTCCACACCATCCCACAGCGCACAACCAGTTAACTTTAAGTCAGTGAAGTCAGAGAGTCTGCACATAGTGTACTCAGAGGGGTCTGTAGGGGCAGGACTGTTGTCATGCATGTACACACGACTGTACACACGTGTTCCACTTTTAGAGGGGGAAAAGTGCCCAACAGGAGCAGAGAGGAAGTCGTTTTCACAGCGGGATACATCAGGGATGTTGATGGGCTGGAGACAGAAGGGCGCCAGGTCTGGATTTCAGGCAAAAAATTGATCTTTATAGTTTTGATGGTTATCAATAGTTGTTGAAGAGCAAGTCAAAGTTATTTTTTTTCCTTTTTCAGTGGGAAATTAAGGACTGTAATCGGTCCATATTTCTTTTGTCTGCGCTGTTAATAGTTTTTTTTACTTTTGTTATAGTCCGTTCTTTTTGATCATTCTCTTAAGAGCTGAAACAATTACTCAAACTATTACTCGGCAGCAGATTTGATAGAGCAGCCTAAGGATTTTTTGCTTGAAGACGTCACCTTGGGCTCTGGCGCACTTGTGATTTGTGAACTTTCAATATTTTCTGACATTTTATAAACTTAATGGTTATATAAAAATAAAGATGAATCAATAAAGACGATATCCATAGTCCCAGTGTGTCAGTCAAACAGAGCTTCTTCTGAAATCTTTAATTAATCATCCACGTTTGCAGTACTTTGATTAAAACAAGCAACAGAAGCACAGCATGTGGCCCATCTGGGTGTAAAGTGAAATATTTTCTACATGCTTCTTTTATAAAGTGTTATTTCAAGTAAATGAAGCAACACAGAAACAGCAAAGAACAAAACTCAAGCAAAACAGGCTTTGTTTGAGAGTCAACAGCACTGAGGATGCCTAAGACTATAAACAACCCACCCCATCCCTACCCACAAGAAGAGGTCACAAGGGCAAGAACATACCAGACTTCTTGGGAACTTTCCGTTTCATGACCCCGGCCTCTTGTGCGCGTACGAGTTTGCATTTCTGAGCTCCAAAACAACATCCCTCACAAACCCCAGGGAGCCAGATACATATTGACAGTACACACTGTCTCCTTACAAAACACACTCATTCAACATGTGACGTGTGAAGAGAGACTAACCACTAACGTCTGGAAGCACACGAGCTCTGTGCTGGTTCAGATTCGGTCAGGGGCGGGTAACTCAAGGAGCTGCAGAGAACACTATGTGATCTGGCAGGCGACCGTGTTTTGTTCCCCCCCCAACATGTTTGATGAAGAGGAAACCAAGACCCTCCTCTTATAACGTGACCTCTCCGCTACACTGTTATGCAACAGGATGCATTCACTGGGACTCAAGTCCAGTGGCTGCTGATGCTGTAAACATGATGGGAACGCAGCTCCCAGACGATAACAAGGCACAACGAGTGGCAGCGCTATGGTTTGTTTTTCTGCTTTGCCTTCCTTTCCTTCAAGTTCAAGTGAAGATAAAAGGCGCTGTGATAACTGTCTCAAGTTTTTACATAACCGTAATCTCTGCTGCAACATGCGTCACCAACACTTTGTTCAGGGCGGGTCAGCGGTCAGAGTGCTTATTCTAAAACTGAAAGGTCACTTTTCATTCCTCCAGCAGCTGTTGAACTGTCTTTAGCAAGACACCAAATCCCAGATTATTCACTCTAAGTGGCTCTGGATGAGAGCTGCTGCCAAATATATGAAACGTAAACCAAAATCTGGAGTGCAGATGTTCAAACTTCTGGGGTCTATATAAATGGTGGCTGGATGTGTCAGTACAAAATAAATGTGCATGAACCTTTTGACAAATTGGACTCTATTGACTCAGACTTTATCCAAACCTTGACCTGATTCCTCAGTGGTGGTAGTTGTGCTAGAATTGAAAATTTTTGCCCAGCATAGTGCATTTAGATAGGAGCGGAACCACAGGTGAACCAATTCAATTTTTTTTAGATTATATTCAAATATTCGAAATTCCCCTTCCATGATGGTGGTGTGATGGTCCTACAGCTCAATCGTGTATGTACTGTACAGTGTGTGTGGCGGCCTCACCTTCTCTCTGCTGCTGTTGGCGGTGATCGATCTTTGTGTGGCTCCTCTCAGCGCGGTTCTGTAGTTGTAGAAGTTGCTGGAAGGATCCATCTGGTGCTGCGGAAAGAAAAAGGATACAGCGTCAGTTTGAGCGCAAACACAGACGAGGAGAGTTGCTGTGGAGTGGAATTGAGGACCCAGTGAGTGTCAAGTAATCAAGTAATTATATTCATTGCATTTACCCTGAGAGTTCTAGTTCCTGTTGCTGTGATGCTATGACTCGGACAATACTGTTTTGCAAAGCAAAGAAAAGTCATCCTCAAATGAACTACCTCCGTCCTGTACACAAACTCTAACAAATCTCTGTGGCGCACCACAATTTAGTAATGCAAACCCTCAGTGAAATAATCCTGTCTGAGTCATGTGATTTGATGTAGCCATCAAGTCTATGACCTCGAACAAACGGAGGAGCACATTCACTCCACGCAGCCAGCCATCACAGCAAATTATGACTCTGTGGGACAGAAACTTCAGGATGCACCTCAAATAGGGCTCACAGGGACAAAACAGGAGAGTAAAAGGAAACCATCAAACGAGTAAAGAGGTGAGGAGGTGTGTGATTGACAGAGAGAACGACAAAGAGAGGGAGAAAGACGGGGATGAACTCCAACGAGGCATGAAGGGAACCTAAAGAACGGAGTCTTTGAAAGCGTTCAGATCCCACAGAGGCTCCCAGCCTGACTCGTCTCCACCTCAGATCTCTTCTTTCAAAAGGTTGGGCTCAGAGAGCGTCTTCCCTGCAGTATCTGGGGTTTCCTCAGGTAACTTTCCCTCCACCTGCCTTCGTCCCCATGGATTCGTCAGTTCGACATGTTGGGTGTCAGATTTGCCTGTTTGTTGTCATTTCTGATGCCTTACTCTGGACGTGGCTTGAGGAACAAGTCTCTTTAGATTACTGCTACTTTGGGTTTTTGTATTTTTAATAAAAAGTAAAATAGTTTGTGATTTTTTCGCAGGGATTACAATCCAAACATGTGGTAATTATTAGATGTCAAAACAACAGGAGTCAACAAGAGTCCACAGACCATTTGGGTCAAATGAAAGTTGAGAAGATTTTGCATAGAAAGCTGAGACTATCACTCTGGGAAGTTTCAATATTGTTGCACATGAAACCATGTGCAACAATATTCTGCTATAATGTTCATTTTTAAATTATCAAGGGGAGAAAGTAGTGCTTTTCTGGGACCGGTTCGTTGTGCACTTCCTATAAAGTAAAATACAATACTATACAGTACAACCTAATGTTTTGATTGGTAATTGCAGTTCCAACCAGAATATCAATATCTATGTTCAACTCAAACACATTGAGTTTCTCTATCTGTGTGAGTCACAGCAAATCTCTGCTCTCCTACTCAGATCCATGTTCGCAAGAGCTTTCAGCACGACTGTGTTTATCTGTCTTTGTCATTACACTTAACCCAACAATTCACTGAAAAGAAGAAGCTCCCCCACATGCCCACAACACAGTTAGTAATCAGTGTCAAACACAACAAAACAGAGCTGATAATATGTGTGGGCACACAGGAAAACACCCACAGTGCACAGAGTCGGACAATTAAAACTGAAGAGAAGACAGCAGATTTTAAGACCCAAAAATATGTCGGCAGATAGATGTATTATGTCCATAAACAGTTCAAAACTGCCAAATTTCAATCTTTTCAGGCAAACTTACTTCTAAGATGTCAAACTTGGCTGTTTTGACTTTACTCCAGGTCTTCTTGAGCCGAGACACAGGACTCATGTTCATCCCAGCTGCAAGACGGACACAGCAAGACAAAAACAGACAGTGAGAGAGATGTCACCCGTCTAAGAAAACACCCAAACATGATCGCATTAACACATGGCATTTTCCCCATACAGCCAGATATACGCACATCCCCCCCTCCACCCTTCCTTCAATGACAGTCATCTTTTAACCCCCACCCCACCCCTTTCTTTCTTTCTTTCTACTGTTGTTTCTTCTGATGCAGCGAGCCAAAAGGCCACGGGAACAATGGCGTTAACACACGCCTCGTTTCCCCTCCCAGCGCTCTGCTTCCCATATGGTAATCCTCTGTGTGTGTGTGTTTGTGTGTCTGGTGCAGATTCAGGCACTGAGGGTCACCGTCAGAGCAGAATAACAACACAGAACAACCCTGTAGTCAACAAAAGAACTAAACTAAATATAAAACACCTCATTTTCATCCTGAACTCACTCCACTTCCCAGGACTAAGTTTGGATTTAACATGACACTTCAGCGCTGCAGGGCCCAAATGAATGAAAACCCAACCATGGCGGCATGTGACAGCGTGTGTCAGAACGTGTCTCGCCTAGGAAACGACTCCATCTACAAAGACACCAGTGTGTGTTTAAAAGACAGGTGTTGGCTGTGGCAGTCGTCCCATTGGGACACACACTCCCCTTTAAGAGAGCATTAATATTTTGTTGATAACTTCTCCTTTTCAGCACCGACACAATGTCGCAGAAGCAAAGACACACTATAAGTACTTTTATTTAAAAAATGGTCAGATTCTCTGCCCAAACACTGAGCTATCCATCTACACTAGAGGACTTTACTAATCCGGTTCACCAAATTTGCAACTTTCATGTTGCGATTTCATTATCATGTCCTCTCACCTAAGCGAGAGCCCTGTAACAAGTATAAATTCAATTTACTAGCGAGAAGTATTGCTTTTTTTCTTTTCCTATGTTCTCCCTCTGTTTGGGTCTGAATTAAGTCTAAATATCATTTCTATTTTCTGGATCAGTTGTCCCTACTGGATCAGATCCGATTTGAGGGTTAAAAACTCAAAACCTGGAAAAACAAAACCAAAGCCTGGCTAGATACAGCTTAAGGTGAATTAAAAAATTAGGTTTTCGTAATATGCATGAATTAACCCTTTTATTACATCACTAACACGCTGTCTAACCCTGGCGGTTCCCTGGAGACGAGGCTGGTAGAGAAGGGATTTGCCTGTGGCGTGCTCTCTCTCTTTCTCTCTGGGGAGAAAGACAGAACAGCTGGCACTCCAATATCCTCTACTCTGCGTTGTTCTACCCCCTCATCATCCCCCTCCTCCCTGGTGTAACCTCACTCTCTCTGGTCAGTGCTGACCATCTGCCTGGATGGTTTGTTCTGCATCCTCTTCCAGCTGCCCCACCCCACCCACCCCACCCCTCGGGCCTGTGAGGATGGCCAGATGCCCTCTCCTCAAAGTACTGAGACATCTCTGGTGTCCCCGGAGCCCGTCGGCTGGACCTCCAGTGAGAGCTCTAAACTGACTGAGGTACTTTAGGGCTCTACCATAATACACTTCTCTTACAATTCAGGTAGTGTTCAGAGTAAAAATGCAAACCTGACTGAAGTCACGTTCGGCATCTGGTTGGTTTGATATCTGTATCCTATAACCTTATTTTTTTTTATATCAACCAACACATTTAAGAACAGGTAGGCTACATAAAGACACTGTCACAAAATAACTCTCTTGACACCTATTATGTCAACGCCAGAAAGCCATGAGAAACTGACCAAATTCTATCAAGACGATTAGCTGCATGAACTACTGAAGACTTACCTTAGACCAAAATTATTATACAAAGAATCCCTTTAAGTATCTGTCCTATTTGACAATACAATAAAGGCAACAATCATATGCCATGTTATCATAGAGGGAAGGGGACTAAAAAAACCAACTCACATATGATGGCCATGAGGGAGTTAAAGTTGCCTATGTTGAAGCATTCACGTGCCACGTCGATGAAGAACTCAATGACTCGGGCTCGGTGCTTCTTCTTCACAGGCTGATAACACGATCGGGAACATTAAAAAAACAAACAAAAAAAAACAACTTAGTCCTCAGGACTCACTTGAATTGTCACATAAATGTTTTTGAAAACAGGTTGTTTTCTAAAAAGTGTATCATCATTACTTTGCAGAAAGTTCTTAGGTTTGCTTGTACTTTGTTTCAAGCATATTTACCAATACCATACATATTATTCTTTATTAACTATTCATTGAAATTATTTGATGATGATGATAATAATAATAATAATAATAATAATAATAATAACAGCAACAACAACAACAACAACAACAACAACAACCGGTAATTGCAAAGCACTCTCTCATTCAAGAGTGAACCAGGCCTCATGCTCATTACTCACCATGCAGATTTCTGTAGCCACCAGATAACTGAGTCTGTTGAACCATTCAACATAAGCTTCCAGGTTGCTGGCTTTCTTGTGATCACTGAAGCAACTCTGCAACAACAACAGACTTTCAATTAACATTTAAGATAACTGCAAAGCAAAAAATATATAGTGCTGAATGGGAAAAATAATGCTGATATTTGCTTCTTCTTTTTTTTTTTCTTCTTCTTCCCTCAGTCACTGAGCATAAAAAAAGAAACTCTTGGCTAAGTGAACCTGTGTGGCCAATCACGCTCAACTTCACTCTGCTTCTATAAAGCAATAGAAATGGTGGACAATGTTATTCACATTATGCATGCTTGTCCTTTGTGTGGATTCCTCTTGATCTAATTCCACACATTCCTTTGGCCTTATGCCACTTGCCCCCGTGTAGTATTTCCCGCCAGTGGACACATCGCATTTTAACATGCAAACACAAAGAGTTATTCCCATCTTTTCCAAGTGGCTCGTTGGGGGTACGAGACAGGCTAGCCTAAGGCACAAAGGCAGCCTTAACCCCCCCAAATCATCTCGCTTCCAAAAAAAAGGGCTGTTGCCTAGCAGCCGAATGCCAGACAAGAGAGCCCACCACCAGACACACACACACACACACACACACACACATCCCCCTCCCCAAAACAGACCCTTGGCAGTGGGGGTTGCTAGGAGATGAGGTGCATGTATGCCCTTCTCATCCAGACACTGGGATGATTTGAGGAAATTGTCAGTGAGGTGTGTCTAAGTGTGTGTGTTTGCGTGAGGAGCGGATATTTGGTCTGCCGCTACAGTCTAGCAATCCCCTGCCCTCACTTTGACCGGTGCGGCGGGCCAGTCTCTGTGTTGTGTAAACTTAACATCTGTCTGGAGGGGAAACTAGGCCATCTCACTTCTAACCCACACCAGACAGAGACAGGTCTGCACACAGGATTTCGGGCAAAAAAAAAGAAAGGTTGCATAACCACTGTCTATGCTTCTCTTATCTGCCAAATTATTCTTAGAAAAGAATGCAGACGTTACCTTATCGTTGTCCAGAGGGTCTTTCTGGACGAAGGCCTGGACGAATTCTTCAGGTCCGATGTAACTCAGTCTCTCCTGAGAAGGAAAGAAAAGGGAAAATCAACTCCCTGCATCCATCTTTAGTTGGGTGAATGTTGATGAATGTTCTGCAAGACTTTGCATCACCTTCTTTAAGATGGCATCATAAGGTGATTTTAGGAAACTTATGATTGTTGCCTAAAAAGGAGTGGACACGGTTCCCCCTTAAAGAGAGACTGAAAGTTCTAAAAGAAAAAAGTAATTGTTCTTTCTCTTTAATTCAGTTGAATTCATAAGCAACAAATCGCACGCTTGCAGTATAGCCATAGCACCTGGTGGCTAGTGTTAGCTTTTGCTAGCTCTTTAGATAGCCTTGTTGTTTAACTGACATCAAGGCTCTTCTTTACTGGCACATGTAAACATTACATTTTAGTATTCACCGTTATCCTTTAGTTGTAACTTGTGGCAACAAGAGCTGCTGTTCAGCTAAAATTAAAAAGGCCTGCTTTAATCAATTCAAGAGTTAATTAGGGCTGATGGTACTTAATGGTTCTTAATAGATCCCTTATATGATGGTTGGATCCTATAACTGATATGTGAATTTCCATTAAAACATTTAAGCACATTTCTGAAATTTCTGCAAATTAAAATGTGAATAGGTGCCCCCCCCAGCTACTTTTATTCAGATATATTCAGGAGGATTACATAATTAATCCAGAACCAGTAATTCTGATATATCATGGGCTTTCATTCCAGCCTCACACCTAAGATGGTATGCATGTTTTTTTTAATGAATAAATTTCTTCTGATCCACATGGGGGTTTTATCATCTAGGATTTCACACTATGGTTAAGTACACTTCATTTTTGGGGCTTTCTGGTGGAACATAGTAGCAGCAGGACATGAATACTTGGATACGTGGATTTTAAATTTCCACCAACCGTTATTGCGTCTTCTCTTTTTTGATATGCCAACTTTTCCAACTCAAGTAAGCATAAAAAGTTTTTTCTTTCTGAATTTCTGGAGCTTGCACTCTTTTCATGCACAAACTAAAAATGTGCACAAAACGTGAAAATAGAAAGTTTACCTTTTGCATCCTGGAAGAAACCCCTGATCAGCCTCTGGTTTTTCATATTGACTGTTTTGTTTTTTCAATAGCAAACTGAAATGTAATGAATATAAACCTGCGGTCAAACACCGCTGGTTAAAATCAATGCTGTGAGAGGTCAGATGTGGGAGGAGCTGTGGCGTACGGTTCACCTCAACCACCTCACTGATTTTGAATCCATCATACATGTCAACTCTCACGTGTTCTCCTCTCCAGTATTGATTCTCTTTGGCTCATGAGTGTGAGTCATTGGCAGGATTTTTGATTGTTCTTTGGAAGATAACATTTACATCTTAATTTGGTTTGACATACACAGCAAATGATTGATATGATGTCATGATTTAAACTGATTTTTAAGATGAGGCAGATGAAAATTTGCCTTCTGGGCCAAGTCTGGCTCAATTACAGGTGTCTGTACATCAATGTCCTTGACAAAAAGGGAATAGAAAATAAATCTAAATTAAAAAAGTAACATAAATATATAGAAAAGGCCTACACCATCTGGATAGTTCTCACCAGTTCTATGTGTGTGAGCTGTTGGGCGACAGTGAATGGGTCGTTACAGATGGACAGCATGTCTCTCTGGATGGCCGCCTGGGGCTTCGCTTTAAGAGCAGCCAGTCGCTCGGCCGCTGTGGTGTTGATCTTGACCAGTGCCTCCTCGTACTGGCTGAGCACCGTCAACTTCCTGATCAGGCCTTGGCTCATCTGGCTAACCGCCTTTCTGTAAACCTGATGGATGGACAGGGAAGGGGAGAGGTGGAAAGAGGTGAAAAAAATACAATCAGATGTCAATGTTTAGGAACTTCAAAAAGACAATCACTGGGGACTCCAACATATTCCTTGATGAACATCTTCAGAAAGGGTTCCACAAAACTCCAGCATATGAAGGTTCCCTTTACATGACAAACTCTTTAGGTTATTGAGTAACCCTAGAAAATGGCTTTGTTTTCCTGTTCTCCTGCTCTGTACAGGTTTGAAACATGATGGAGACACTGCTGATAGGCTCAGTTACATCCCTTTTCCATTAGGTTTGGTGACTGAGCACACAATAAACACTATAACTGAGATAACAAGAACAAGAGTGGAGTGTGATATCCATTTGACTAAAATCTCCAGCAGCGTGCATGCAGCCACTTTGATTAGCTCAGCTGTAGGAATTTTTGGTTAATCCCTAACCACTCATCTGTGGCAAGGAGTGATAACAACCTCACTGGAATTTACAACACACATCTTGACTTCATGTCAGCAGAACTGACTGCAAACTGATGTCAGCTCTCAGCCCAAACCACAGAACGACCCTCACGGTGCGACGCCTACCATATTTACTTTGTAGAAGAGCATCCTTTTGGTTATGCACTGGGTGGTAACAATGTTACGCTGTTCCTGCCAGGCTCATTCAGGTCTCTCAGCTCAACAGAGGAGTGAGGCTCTTGGCTCCCTGCCCCCCAGAGGTCAAGAGGCTGAACCTTCCCCTGGACTTAAAAACAGGCCATGATTAGATAATGGTTCCCTCACTGACACAGTTTAGCACAGGAGTTACATAAGGGGCTCTGTAGAGAGAAGCAGGACATGTGTGTTTGATTTTGTGCATATGGAGGAGACTGTGTGTTACTGTATGTGTGAAGGATCCTGTTCGTGGCCTCTTTCCATACCAACAGCATGAGCTGCCCAATCTGGGGTGACGAGGCCCCTTTTCTCATGACCACATCCCTCCTCCCTGAACTTTCTGCCAATTCAGCCTCCTGAATCTGGGTTCTACAAATATGACTCTGGTTCCACAGGGTGGGAAGAAACACAGCTAGTCTTATAACGGATGTGGAGGCCTGGTGCCTAGAAGAGTGATCAAGTGTGATGAGTCGGTGCAGCGCTCAGGCACTTGGGAAAAATGAGCGGACTCTCATCACTATGTTGGAAACAGCATTCGCTCCCAAGGGAGTGACTAGTGCATCGGTCTGCTGGTGATGTGGCTGCGATAGGTAGTGTCGTAGTCAAGACTGCCCAAACTGAGACCAAGACCAGTTCCCCACATAACATGACAAACTTCACAACTTGATCTGAAAGATCCACATTCCCATTAAAACACCCGCAAACAAACACTAAGAGCTGAAATCAACGTAAGCATCTTTATTCAACACTCCTTTTCCAAGCTTAGCCCCAAGACCAGTCTCGAGTACTGCAACACTAGCGATAGGTGTGGTGGCACATGAACAGTCACATTCACAAGTCAGCCAATCAACTGCGACTCTGTAGATATTGCAGTTTTGGCAAGGGGTGATTGCAAGAGCACAGCACAGCACAGAGAGAAAGTTGTAGGGTGGGGAAAGCTACAATTTAAATAGTAGTGGGAGTCTACACGGGCGGGGGGAAAATATCTGCTCCTGCACATGGAGAAGCTGGAATGAGCAAATTTTTTGCTGGAAAAGTTGTTTAAATAATCAATTGACTATCAAAAATCTTGTTGATTGATCTTCTATCGACCGACCAACCAATCGTTTTGGTACTGCACGACCAGTCCTGGACACAGCAGGCAACCAATTCAGCACTGGTCAAATCAAATTAATGTTTCAAACAAGTAAAGTTAGATTTTTTTTCCTGGTTCCAGCTTAAATGTGAGGATTTTCCTAAACCTAACCCAATAGGTATTCTTGTTAAATTGATTATCTTCAGTTTTGGGAACTGTTGGTTGGACAAAGTGAGCCATTTGAAAGCCTCATGTGATGGGTTCTTTATTTGCAATTATGGGATTAATCCAAAATTAATGGATAGACTAAAATATACTGAATATAATCATTAGTAGTAGACTTACATGAAATGGCTTCATTCAGATATTGTAACATCAGTGTAAACACTGTGCACACTTAGCTAATGCTTGACCACACTCATGCACAGTTGGACAACAGTGAAACACGCCACCAGTGAAAATCGCTGCAGTTGCCACTTCAAAGTCAGCCATCTGCCGTAGCTTCTGTCCCCACTACAAACAGAGGACGGGCCAGGGTTGGATAAATATAGTCACACATCTTGGACACAACAGCATGCCTGACATTTCAAAGCAGAGGGAGACACATTTGTTCATCAAACCTTTTGGCATTACGAAAGAGGGGGCCTAGCAGGGGCATGCCGTTCCCTACGCTACCGACCCTGGCAGTGATCCTGAGGTGGCAGACGGCTTCTCAGTACAAGTCACCATGACTGAGCGTGTGGTTTCCTCATGCCATCGTATCACTGGAGGTCCTGTTTTTCTTGGCTGAATGCGGTTACTTCCTGTGGAGCACCACCTGACCCACACAAAAGGCTTGACTGTTTTTAGCAGGTTAGCAAAGCAGCACTAATGAACAGATAGTAAAAGGTGCACTGTGCAGGATTATATGATCTACCAAAGCGTCCGTGTTGCCAAGTTGCGGGTCATTCCAGCCAAGTCGAGGTTAGGTCTTAAGCCATTTGAGACAAGTCCATGTCAAGTCAACTGCAAGTCTTGCAGGTCTCTGAATACGGACCTGACTTTAAATAGTCATCAGAGTCACCTTTCAAAACAGACTCAAGTCCTTGGTTTCATAAATGAAGTCTCATATCTGAAGTCTTTAGAGCGGAAGCGAGGACTCTAGTATCTCAAGTATTTTATTCAAAGTATTCAAACCGGACCTGCAACAACTGCTCTTCTAGCACTGTGTGTTTTAACTCTATGTTTTTCCAGTCCTTGGTTAGATATTTTAGTGTGCTGGTGTTCTTTCACGGTGCCAATTGCCCTTCCCTTGTCCATGTTAGGTCTTTTAATTTTCCATGCTGGTTAACAATTATTTTATTTCATCCTTTTCTTCTATTAACAGGACTAGGTGTTCATTCAGAGCAGACCTACTAACATTACATCCTTTGTGAACTTTTTTTTTATAAAGCAATCAGAACCTAGACAAAATATTGAACTTCCCAGAGCAACTTTAAAACATACAGTGCAGGGTTACATGTCATAAAAAGGGTACTGTGTATGCAACATCTGGATTAAAACCAATAATGTTTGTCTAAAAGTCGGCTTTATATTCAGTGTACGAGGCCTAGTGCAAAATAAAAACTGCACATTTTTAGGGAACGCAAGAAAACCAAATGAGGTCAGATCAAGATCACAGCGCTTGTTTTCTTCTCGACTGCTGCTTCTCTATATATCCAACCACATCCATAATGATAGTCTTATTACACAGATCAAGGTCCTGGGATGTTGTGAGTGTGGTCTGGATACGACGTTGACCAGATGTTCAGGACATCTATTCTGGACTCAAACCCTTTCCCAGAGAGCTGCGGTCAACGCTCTGAAGAATCAGAATCTAACTCAAGACCTGCTTATGGTTAGACATTTGTGTTTTGTTTTCAAAACATGATTTCGGAGAATATATGAGAAACACGAATGCAAATTAGTTCTGATCAAACCCCTCCTGTTATCGTCAGACTACTTCCAGGAATTCTTCTAAGACATGTCCCATGTTTTATTATCACGGGTTATCATCTGTGGATACATGAATAAACAATACGACAACTTGACTACCTCAACATTTGCTTGTGTCAATTTGTGAACCAGAGGCACTAAAGCTTCCCTAAAAACCATTCACTTGAAAATATGTTGTTGGTCACAGTGCTAATCATGAGCACACATCCGTGGCTTACACGATACTGCAGCACATCTGCAGGGTGTTCAAGTATTGTAAAAAGGTTACACAGTACACACATCTAGTGTTCATAACGGCCATCTAAAGAGCTTTTTTCTGAGAATGCCTTTATGTCACAACTTCTGTTAATGAAAGTGTCAAGGCAAGGCAGCATCTTGCTCAGTTACATTTCCAACACAATTGTTAAGGATAGTCCCTGATTTTAAGGAAATCTCATGGTATTTTTGAGAAGCCATTATTCCTTTCAGTTATTACAACATTATACTAATTAGAATATTTGCTGAGTTCTGAGGATGCAGTGATATTGCTACAACAGAGACTAACAACATAGGAATCAGAGCAGCCACACAGATTCCTTAGAAGAGGAATTCTACTTACTTAGAAGAAAAATTGAAAGTAAAAATAAAAATGGATTACACAATCTGGCGGTTAGACCAACTTTCTGGTTCAACTTTTACCTACCACAACATAGCTGCATGTAATCAGAGAGATGATAAACAACTCTTTGGGTGCTATCACTTTCAATATCACCTCATTTTATTTTACTGAGACCTATAAAGAGAGTCCTGGGCATATTAATAGTAAACAAACGGGAGAGAAATTAAAGAGTAAACCTGAATAAACGAGTGTGATCAACTTTACCAAGACACTTTGTTGTTGATCAGCTGTAACAAACGCATGGCTATCAATTAGCGGGATCTTTTATTTTTTTTATTTTTTATTTTTTGGCATGAGGCATGTGTTATCTTATTTTGTTAAGACGTACCAAGCATGATAACACCTCAAAGGAAAGTACCAGGCAATTACGCACTAAACGGCTTCCTGTTGCCTCAAGCCATCAAAAAATTATTATTTTTTGCTTGGTGGGGGGGGGGGGATTGCACAGGGAGAGTAGATATGGGGAGCTGTAAATGTGTCATATGAGAAAAGTCTTGATTTCTAGATTATATCAGGATCAATGCTATTGATGAGTCATGGGAAACCTGAAGGAGGGATGTCTTCTGTCTGGACAGATGGATGTTTGTGTCTTCCATCACGGTCTAGTCCTAACAAGCCCCCGCTGCCTTATCGTTAACACCAACCCCCAACCTCCCCAAAAATACACACACTTAACTCGGACAGAGACAGAGTTCCGGAGAAATGGTAAACAACACATTTTTAATCGATTAATCATTAACATCCCTAGTCCCGACCGAAAATAAAAGAATTGGCATCGTTACCACTGGTGACATGGAGGGAAAAGAATGCGTGATATGTAGTCATCATAACCCAATGGGAACAGAATGAGATGTAAAATTGTAAAAACATTGTGTAGAAATAGACATTTTAGAAATATACGAGAGTTAGATGAGAAGATTGATGCTACTCTTGATACCTGTACTTTAAGTACAGAGCTAGAGCTAGGAGGTGATTAGCTTAGCTGTGAACTGACTGTTAGCAGGGGTAAACTGCTAATCTCGTTTCTATATCTAAATGTCTACCAGTGGAGGGTCTGCATGTGCAACAAAGATAACAGGATGCAGGACAAAAACATTTCTACCCCACTAAAAAAACTTTTATCCAAAAAGTGCCGCGGAGGCTAATGACGTGCTAAGCCAGTGACATTCATCTCAGCAGCAGTGGAACAATTCAAATGCTGCCTAGGAAAGAGCGCAACAAAAAAAGCCACCTAGCCTATGAACAATAGGGCTTTTCTCTCAACTCATCCAGCCTCAAAAACTGCTTTGTTGCCAGAGATACCCCCTCCACCTCCCTCCACTGCTATCAGCAAAAATCTGCCTGTGCCAGTAGCTTTGCTGCATGTGCGGTCTACAAAACAGCACTCCACTACTTGGGATAACACTTAAATTAACTTGTGAGTTAACTTGGGACTTAACTCACTTCGTATAAATAACTGTAGCAGCATGAAGAAATAAAAAGAGCAAGGACTGACCTCGTCTCCGCTGGCCAGCCTGTGGGTCAGCTCCTTCAGGCTCCGCATCATCCTCTCATCCCTGAAGTCATATGGGAAGGTTTCCGTCCACTCCGTCAGCAGCTGGAGGATCTTGGGAGAAATCTTCCTGACTCTCATCTGACAATGCAGGATAAACACAAGTACTGAGTAAACAGTAGGAAAAACCTTAACTAAGATGTTTAATTAGATTTTGTAGTAGGTTAAAAGCTAAGAGTCCTGTTGGAACACAATATTCCACCGATTTCTAAAGTGCATGACATTTGATATAGATAAGAAGGGATCTTTTGTTGTGCATACCTTGTCAGCTTGGGGATCGCTGAGCCGCTGTTGCTCCATGGACAGGTGACACACCTTCGACATGAGTTCATATGGGTGGATAAAGAGGCGAGAGCTGAGCAGGAACGTGAATATGTACGTTCTCTGTCGGGAGAAAAGAAAATATGTTCACTACAAAAGCCACATCATGATGATACATTGATAATTTAAGATTGAAAATGGGCTTTTAACCTCATGAGATTAAAACTAATTTAGGGCAATAATACCGAACAATATATTTAAAAAAACAAATAGGGGGAGTTGAACAGGGAAAAAAAGAGATAAAGAAAGAGAGAAAGACAAAAAGAAAATGAAAGCAACTTTGGCAAAAAACAGGGTCTCTCAGACAGTTTCTCTCCTTACTTTGATGAAACTGCAAAGTCAAAAGAAACCACCAGTGATTTAAAATTAAAAAGTAAATGTAAAAGACCCAATACTCACATCTGGATAATAGTCTACAGTTGGGACCAAGTGGTGAATGAGGGCCTCCAGGGACCCGGACACCAGGTTGTTGTCATGATAAAAAAGGCCGGGATAGCCTTCCTCCTTGGTCTGGTACAGGTTCTTGTTGTAGCCGCTAGAGTTCAGCTGCCCCGTGAACGGTGGTGTCTGAGGCATGTTGTCCTGCAAAGAGAAAGAGGACAAACGCAGGAAAAGTCAGTCAGGACTCTAACTCCTTCTCCAGTAGATATTTCACCGCAGACGCTGATGCAGGGCGGCCAAAAAAATCCAAAATAGCCCACAGACACAAACACAGACAGGCTAAGGTTTGTTTGGGAAATGGTTTGGACATGGTCAACACCCTTCCTCCTCTGGATCTCAACTGTCCATTTTAAGCATTGTGGGTTTGGGTTTAGTTTATTTGGATGTACAAATGGTTGACTGAAAAAGTTGAAAAGCTAACTGTGGTTGAGACACAAAAAGTATGAAAGAAAAGAAAAGCAGCAGGTTCATAAGTCATCTGCGTTACAACAGACAGCGGACAGACGATTTTTTTCCGTTTTGACCCCACTGAGCTTTACAGGGAATTGAACCTGTAACCCTGCCAGTATTAGTGCCTTTCTCTACAGAACCATGGCAAGTAATAGCCAAAACACAACTGTGGGCTAATAGTGTGTATCGTCTTTAATGGGACAATTCATTCATTCATTCATTCGAAAGGTCTTCCGACTCACAGAGAGCTGGTATTTAATGACAGAGATTACAAAGAAAGTTCTGTATATCTGTTTAAACATGCATACATGAAAATGAAAGTACAGCAAAAACATGTAAGAGCTTGTGAGAGATTCCGGGCAAAACTGTAGCCATGCAGGATGTCGTGATCACGTTGCCTGTGTCTCAAAGAGGCTAAACAAATCATGATGCAGGCTACAAGTGGAGGAGCACGTGTCCACGTGGTCCTGTGCTAGGGTGCTCACGGCATGTTAACATTGATCAAAACACTGCATACAAACTCGTCTACCAACCATTTCTGCAGCATAATCCACTTTGCATTGATCTATACATTCCAAATAATCATGGTACTTCTGTGTGTTTTGTAAGGCAGACAGGAAAATATTGTAGAAAATAACAGAAAACTGAAGTAGAGAAAGTTTCGGTGCCTGGTCAGATTTGTAACCCAGTTAACATATTCTCCGATCAGATAGTTTCCGATTTTACAAAAAATTTAGCTAAATTGTATTTGTCAAAGCTGTATGGCTGCTTGTGTTTAGACATTTTACATGAGAATACATATATACACACACACTATAAACACAAACAATATAGACAGATTGAGACAATGTAAACAAGTAACAAAACAAACAAACAAAGTATTGTTTGATGTCTGTAGTGAAATTCTGGTATCCTTTTTGGAGTTTTGAAGCAAGCATCTGTAACTTCTGCTGTTCACTTACAGAACAATAGTACATGCTAGAACATTACACAAATACGTTAACACTAATACAAAAAGTCAGAGTTAATATTATTCTAAAGTTTGCTGAAATTAGCTCCCAGGCACTACTGGACTGACAAAATCTACTTAGCAAAGGTGCATTTTCCTGCTTGTGAACAACAACAAGAACCTCACGCACACTCACTTTCCTCTGCTAGCCTCCTGACCTCTGAACCTGGCACTCTGGTTCTATTCCATGCCAGGCAGACTTATGGCTGGGGAAACACAAAGAGTCTTTTCACAAACCTCCACACCCCCACCTCCTTGGCAATATGCTACCCCATGGCTGCCTGTCGAATCAGGAAGCCTTTACGGTTGATGCACTGCAGTGCTGCCAGGGATGGATACAGGGATGCCAGGAGGTGTAAAGTGCACCTGCTCACACTCAGGGTCTCGGACACGAGCAGTTCAAACACATTCAGGGCTGATGTAATTTTGGTTTGCAGAGGAAGCTAACAAAAGAAACTCATAGTGATAAACATCTGCTGATCAGACCGGAGAGAGAATGAACAGATGTCACTTAAATAGCATTTTATGGTCTAACGCAGCCTATGCCTTGAGCTTAACCTCACCACAAGACACCGTTCTGTTTGCTTTTGGACGAACACACAACTCGATATAGATACCAAAACAAGCCCTGTTTATTCATAAGTTCACTTAAAGCCTCCACCCACACGAGGCAAACCATCCACCCTTCCACTTTCACACGCATGCCGCTGCATAATGCACGTGTGCACACACAGACCATCGCTATTATTCAGTCAGACAACCATGGACATTTCCATGAGAAAGGCAAGTGTGAGGAGTCAGAGCACAGCGGCCCGAGCATCTGCTGCACCATGTGGCTTCTCCACAGAAAGACAGAGCGATCACAGGTCTGATAGGAGGGTGTGAAGGAGGGATAACTCTGATAAAATGCAACTGTTTCAGGATCTTTGTTTACTCCACTGACAATTTTTGCCAAACTAAAGTGCTCTTTTCTTAGCAGCATTGAACCACAGACTCATTTAGTTGCAGTTTCTTATTTAGTCCCGTCCAAGAACAACCACAATGCAGCTGAAAACACACCACTGGGGTTAAAATGAAGAGCGCATCAACAGCAGCAGGTGATCGAGGACTGAGAACACGTCTCATTCACTTTTCCCAGATGGGATCTAAACCACTAACTCCCAGATCCCACGCTTGATTTTCTTACCATAAAGGGGGAGCTTTTTTTGGTTGGATGTAGAGCTCAAATGATTGGTCCGTCACCAGAAAATTAATCAACAACTTGAATCCTCGTTTCACTCTTTTAAGTTATTTAATTATTTAATCTATTTTAGATTTTCTTAATTAGGTAAACATTTATAGGTTATATCTCCTCCAATGTGTAGATTTGCAGCTTTTCTCCATCTCAAAGCATTATTAACTGAATCCCAATGGCTTTTTAACTGTTGTTCAAACAGAATAAGCAATTGGATGAGGACATCTGATGCTCTGGGATATTGCCTGGGGAATGTGTCCTTATTTTCCTTTCCTTATTTATATTATATTTTGTAGACTAAACAGCAAATTGATGTAGCAAAAAAGAATACTGATACATTCATCAATAATTTAAAAAGACATTGCTGCAGACAGGGATGCACAGATCCACTGGATTATTAATTAAATACAGTGTCTTTGTCAGCGTCATTATAAAATTCATCAGTCATTATAGCTTAAGAAATCCCTGGCCTCATTTTACCTTACATAACAGTGTGGTTTACCAATTTTAAATATAGGAAACAAGAGCACAGGTCTCTGTATCAGCAGTCGACCTGAGTTTGGATATTGTAAGAAAAAAGTTGGATCGGTGCCTGGTTGCTGCCCTAGTTGGGTGCCAAGTTCATTTAATTCCTGGCAACAGTTACTTCAGCAAGTTTAGTTGGACTGGTGTTCATCTCAAGATATCTTGGACTTTTTGATGTTGCAGATCTGTCAACTAAACTACTCAAATCCACACATACACATCCTCTACAGGTGCGGCTGAAATGAACCTCAGATCGCAGAACATGTAACGGTGAAAGAGCTGGATTTAAAGAATATAATATTGCTAAAAGTTGTATTGAATCTTCAGCAGTGATGGCGCTCTCCCTCTCTGATGTCTTTGAAAAGGCGAACAATTCTCATGTTGCCAGGGGCAGGTGGGTTTCTTTGAAGAGAAAAGCTGTGTCTCCAAAAAACATAGACAGAGGACACAGTGAGATCAGTTGTTGCACTCTGTCCTCTTTTCTAATCTCTAGTCTCTTATATCAGGCCAGCACTTTTACCTATCAGCACAGGTAGGTCAGTATTGAGTGTTTCCAATCTCATATTGTACTTTAAGGTATTTTATTGATGCTCTTGCTTGTCATGGCTGTCTAAGCGTCATGTTTGTTTCATGTACTTTATTAATGTGGCACTTTCCAAAGCTTTGGCTATAAATGTCTTCAAAGAAAGAAAATAAATACATCAAATTAAATTGAAATAAAGAATAATTTTTGTTTAACTTAACTTTGAAAGATTAGGGCAATTTCTTGCTATAACCAGACCAAATTCTTAGCTTTGTGCAACAAGAGGATACTAACACCACCATCACTACCTCAGCACTAAAGCCAAGAGTGTGTATCCTCCTCTGCTGTGCTTTGTACATGCCAGCTGCAGCAATTAACTTAATCCTAAAAACAAAGCACAGAGACACTGATTTACATTTGGCTTTC
>NC_060170.1:8768651-8770350 GCF_021292245.1 Micropterus dolomieu
AATCAACAACTTGAATCCTCGTTTCACTCTTTTAAGTTATTTAATTATTTAATCTATTTTAGATTTTCTTAATTAGGTAAACATTTATAGGTTATATCTCCTCCAATGTGTAGATTTGCAGCTTTTCTCCATCTCAAAGCATTATTAACTGAATCCCAATGGCTTTTTAACTGTTGTTCAAACAGAATAAGCAATTGGATGAGGACATCTGATGCTCTGGGATATTGCCTGGGGAATGTGTCCTTATTTTCCTTTCCTTATTTATATTATATTTTGTAGACTAAACAGCAAATTGATGTAGCAAAAAAGAATACTGATACATTCATCAATAATTTAAAAAGACATTGCTGCAGACAGGGATGCACAGATCCACTGGATTATTAATTAAATACAGTGTCTTTGTCAGCGTCATTATAAAATTCATCAGTCATTATAGCTTAAGAAATCCCTGGCCTCATTTTACCTTACATAACAGTGTGGTTTACCAATTTTAAATATAGGAAACAAGAGCACAGGTCTCTGTATCAGCAGTCGACCTGAGTTTGGATATTGTAAGAAAAAAGTTGGATCGGTGCCTGGTTGCTGCCCTAGTTGGGTGCCAAGTTCATTTAATTCCTGGCAACAGTTACTTCAGCAAGTTTAGTTGGACTGGTGTTCATCTCAAGATATCTTGGACTTTTTGATGTTGCAGATCTGTCAACTAAACTACTCAAATCCACACATACACATCCTCTACAGGTGCGGCTGAAATGAACCTCAGATCGCAGAACATGTAACGGTGAAAGAGCTGGATTTAAAGAATATAATATTGCTAAAAGTTGTATTGAATCTTCAGCAGTGATGGCGCTCTCCCTCTCTGATGTCTTTGAAAAGGCGAACAATTCTCATGTTGCCAGGGGCAGGTGGGTTTCTTTGAAGAGAAAAGCTGTGTCTCCAAAAAACATAGACAGAGGACACAGTGAGATCAGTTGTTGCACTCTGTCCTCTTTTCTAATCTCTAGTCTCTTATATCAGGCCAGCACTTTTACCTATCAGCACAGGTAGGTCAGTATTGAGTGTTTCCAATCTCATATTGTACTTTAAGGTATTTTATTGATGCTCTTGCTTGTCATGGCTGTCTAAGCGTCATGTTTGTTTCATGTACTTTATTAATGTGGCACTTTCCAAAGCTTTGGCTATAAATGTCTTCAAAGAAAGAAAATAAATACATCAAATTAAATTGAAATAAAGAATAATTTTTGTTTAACTTAACTTTGAAAGATTAGGGCAATTTCTTGCTATAACCAGACCAAATTCTTAGCTTTGTGCAACAAGAGGATACTAACACCACCATCACTACCTCAGCACTAAAGCCAAGAGTGTGTATCCTCCTCTGCTGTGCTTTGTACATGCCAGCTGCAGCAATTAACTTAATCCTAAAAACAAAGCACAGAGACACTGATTTACATTTGGCTTTCTGTTGTTGTTGTTGTTGTTGTTGTTGTTGTTGTTGTTGTTGTTGTTGTTGTTGTTGTGGGGAAGGATGAGGGGACCACACGTCCAAAACAAACTCTTACCATGTTGCTGTTGGTTTTTCGTTTGCCGCAGTCTGGGTGGCAGCTGAATGTAAACAAACAAAATGCCACAGCATCCCCACTTTGTTTGGATGGATGGTTTTAATTATAGCCTTGCTGGTTGTGTGTGTGTGTGTGTGTGTGTG
>NC_060170.1:8770388-8815823 GCF_021292245.1 Micropterus dolomieu
GGGGGGGGGGGGGGGGGGGGGTTAACAACAGAGGATATTCAAATGTCTGTTTTTCAGAGACTGTTCCCAGTTTATCGGCTAAAGACTCAAAAACTGATTATCACATGATGGCAGTGAACCTCTCAGATGATTGCCTGTCTCAAAGCTGACTCAGGGATGTCTCGTGGTAGTCTTGAGGGCCTGGGACTCTCTCCCCTACTTCCTAGTATTTACTGAGGGAAGTAGTACACTCAGCTGAGCTGAAACTAAGAAATTAAACACGAAGACATTTATATTATCCTGATCGTGTGCTGTAGCATTTGGAGGTGAAACACGAGTTGATTTTTAGTTTCAGGCCATCATTCACTGACAGGTTATAGAAATGTCAAAATATT
This sequence comes from Micropterus dolomieu, assembly GCF_021292245.1. Classification (NCBI taxonomy): domain Eukaryota; kingdom Metazoa; phylum Chordata; class Actinopteri; order Centrarchiformes; family Centrarchidae; genus Micropterus; species Micropterus dolomieu. The sequence continues at coordinate 8,770,763 of NC_060170.1, forward strand.
TCCCTCTTTTGGCCTGTGGGGGAATTTTGAAAGAGAAGGGCAGCAGCTTACAAAGCACCAAACCTCCCCGGGCAAATGTCATATTAAACCCTGCAATTTACGTGTTATTACCTTCAGGCTGCAGAGCCATCAATGACATAATCTTGCAGGTAATTTGGTTTCCAAGTGTTTGGGTGTGGCTGCTTCCCCAGAGAGAGAACGATGGAGACTGGTCTCTCTCTTGGTCAAAATACAAGCTATCAAAGAGCCGATAGAGGCTCTTCCCACCCTGCCCGCTGTGTTAAAGACCGCTCGTGATGAGCGCCCATCAGCAATTCAGAGGCTGTAAAGGAAAAAGCCTGAACCCACAGAAAATCATTCCTGTGGCACACTAGATGTACACAAGCAGCCGGGCGCTCACATTTACTGTTTAAACACTTGCGATGCTATTTTGCAGAGATATTCCTAAGATCTTCCTGCAACCACTGAGGGAAACACAGGTCAAAGCAGTAAAGTTTTGTGATTTGTGATGTAATAAACATCCGTTGCAGCTTAAAATGTACAACAGCTATGTTGCTGAGAAGTGGTATCCACAGAATTGAAAGCTGATGAGAAAAAGTCGAAAGGTGTTTTGCTTTTGCTTTACTGGAGCTAGAGAAGCAGGCTATAGCAGTGGGGGAATGTGGTGCAGGCACAGAGACACTTTGGGGGACTAGCAGTAAATCACCCCCCCCCCCCCACACACACACACACACACACACACACACACACACTGAGTAAACACTGAAATGCATGAGGAATCTCACTCATCCATGGCTTGAGGAAATGAGGGTGAGAGATAGCTTAGTGGCTGCACAAGAGGGTGAAGAGGCCGCAGTGGAATAGTGGAAGTAGTGTACATTAAGATGCCTGGTTGATAGTGTCGTTTGAAGCTGGTGTGTGGTCACTGCTCACAAGTACTTCAAACTAAAAAGGGCTAAAGAATATAGAGTAAAAATACACCTGTCTTACAGGGCTTCAACCAAAAGGTGGGACGCATTACCACAGAGGAAGAAGTGACATAACAGTGAAAATCACAACAGGAGCAAGAACATACATAGACCAGAAAAGAGAGGGCTCACCTCAGATAAATCTTTGGCTCTGTCAACCTTTTTCAACCACTCTGACCCACTAGTGGCTCAGCCAGTACAAACTCACACACCATGCAGCTAAGACTTGTTAAAACTTTACTTTAAATTTTAGTGGCGATGCTATTGTTTCCAAAGGCTGAAATTTAGCTAAACATAGGAATCTTAGCTTTAAATATTTCATAAGAACACCCAAATCATAAAATATCTGATAGTGTCAGAGAAAATGATTATTGTCCAAATTTAAAGACACTTAAGGGGAAATAAAATGAAAGAAGTGGATGTTAATGGGTTCACACATATGCTCAGTTCTATATTACTGCTTTTTCAAGCACATTTTTTCTCCTCTGTGTAACAAAATATCCCCATCTACAAGCCTGATTAGCATTTACACATGCAATAGTAGCAATTAAGGACTATTTGGAATCACCACTATAGCCCCTAGTCTGCAAATGCTATAAAATGCTGCAGACTAAACTGAAAGGATAAATGCTTTTCTAACTGACACCTTCCAAACCTTCCTTTACACCTTATGATGGCCGGAAACAAAGGAACAAGGACTTTTTCCAAGCACTTCCTTGGTACAATACAAATTCCACACCAGTAATGAGTGTTACATTACCAACTGTGTTTTGACTCAGGGTAATGTTTGCAGCTGTTGCACCGAGTGGGAAAAATCACAGCTTTCATATAGAATTCTGTCACCTGGCGTCATCAGTCGTTGACAGGAACATGAATGCCCCCTGCAGACACCAAATCACCCTGCACAGAGGGATGCCACAGCAGAAACAACACTTTCAAGGCTTCTATTTCTGATTCGTCCCCTGAATCTTCAAGAAACGACTTCAAGTAAACGACATTGCTAAGATTTAACAACAATTACAGGCTGGAATTCGATACTGGAAATGTCAAACTGACCAATTTACCCTTGTTGTTTGAGGTGAGACCCTCACTTTTTGAAAAAAAAATAATAATAAAAAATGCTAACAATAAGCTTAGCGTATTGAGGCTTCATAAAAGTGGTGTCTGGACTGGGAAATTCCTGACCTCAGAGATTTCTCTGCAAGCACCGATTTGACAATTCGCAAGGACAAAAGTTGTCTAGACACCTATGTTGAAACTAGGCTAAATGTAAGTTGTTGGGGGTTTTTTGTTTGTTTTTTTACATCTGAGTTATAAATCCCCTGATTCACTGTATTTCAACTTGTAGTCAGAAGCTTTTTAGAGACTGTCGAAGCAACAGTGACATATAACCACACCTAACTTTTCAACCAGAAAGTGCTCTCTACAAGATGGAAAATTGAAAATTTGCAATTCTATGAGAACCAGGAAAACTCCTTCTGCAGATGGAAATCACATGATCGAAATCACCAAAACAGCCAGTAAAAACAAAATATCTTGTGGTGAGATTATTCACCAATTATTATTATTCAAATTCACCAATATATCAGTGCTGGTCCAGGTTTTGCAATAAACACAGCTGAGCTGTAGCACACTTCTTTTAATTCCCAAACCACTACACACCTTTCATTTACAATAACATCAGCACCTGCACCAAATGGCAAGCTCCTGTGACTTCTAGCACCCATATATCATGATAGGAAACTTCCACTTTCCCTAAAGTCTCTATTTGTCTGCATTTTGTGCAAACAAAGACTGCCACACTCATTACTACAGCACCCCAGCGTATACAGTAGCAGCCATGTAATCCACAGCAACAATAACTCATTCAAGTGTTTCCAGAGGAGGCACCCTCACACTGTCAGCCAGCCAGAGTCCTGCCAAATCACCAATAAACGGATTTAACTTGTCAGCACATTAAGGAAAACCCAATGCATACTTGTAATACAGAGCAGTGGCACGGAAAGCCAAAGGGAACAAGCCAGCCTTATTCAGGAGAGATGTGGGATTAACTTTACTGATCCCTCACTGTCTTGCAAGAAGGGAGACACAGGGAGGGGGAATCCTCTTAGCCAGAAGGTAGTGGGGGTTAAAAATAGTCCACCACTGACACTGATTCCAAAAATCCTATTATTGGAGTACATTTTAGGGGTCACTCAGGGAAAATGTCAAGACAGCTACACAGTATAACAGGCAATCCATTAGCTTTGTTTGTTTTGATTGTGGAGGATAAAGATTTAGATAGTCAATAAATGCGCACAGCCAGCACTCGCCATGCAGTAGCCTAAAGGTTCAATTTAAACACAACAGACTGAAGATGCAATCTTAAAAATCGCAGTCAAATTGGGGAAAGAGTCGCAGAGCATTTAGTCAGTGGTCAGTTCATTTACAAAAGTCTGCTGGTCCGAAATAAAGTGCGCTCTTTCCACCACCTGCGCGCATTTTGGACACGCTCCTCTGGGTCTCCATGGGCACAGACAACATAACATTCAATTCAACTCCTCAAATAGGCTACAATAGCCTACTAAATATTCCCACAATAAATCCTCACAGCTCACCTCAACCAGAAGTAATCCAGGTGCGAATTCCGGTCGTATCCTTTCCCGAAACGTGCCAAACAACCTTTCAACAGCCGAGACTTTCCTCCTTTTACATGTGAATATAAAACCGAGACGGTGAAACCCAGGAATCCCTCCCTGCTCCGGTCAGTCAGTGCAGCATTATGCGGTCGTAAATGAATGAAAGTAAACTTGAGCAGTCGTTTTCACAGCAGCAGCGGGTTTGTTCGGAGAAGAACAATCCGCATGAATGAATGAGCGCTCCGGTTGTGTTGATGCTCCTCCGCCGCCTTCTCTGTGTGTTTGAGCTCCGGAGCCGCGACCAGCCTCAAGACTTCAGCGTGACGGAGAGGCAGCAGCCAATCAGAGGAGAGAACTAACCCCCACCACACCCACCCACCTCGTTTATCCTCTCACTCTTTTCTGGTTTTCAATTTCAGTTCTCCTTCTCCATCCATACTCTCTCTTTCTCTCACACTATGACGTGTTTTTTTTTCCATCAGTATCTTTCTCATCTTTCCTCTTTCAATTCTCAAATCAGTGTGCTTTTTTTAGGATACAGGGATAGGCATACCAGAAGAAGGGTTGTAACAACCATCTCTAATTAAAAGCAAAACCAAAACATAAGGCATGAAAAGCTAATTGAATATGTTATTATTTTCTCAGATGTAAGACTTCTGTGTCTGTCTGTAGGCTATTGTGATTTAGCCTATGTCTGTAGGAGGATTTTATGTTTCTTGTGTTTTGTTTAATCTTTTGTGTATAATAATGTGAAGCACATTGAATTTATTTATAATGAAACATCTACACAAATATCTTGCCTAGAAATGATAAAAACACGAGTCTACAGCCAGCTCTGTCAGGTTGTGTGCTTTGAGCTAAATGCTAATCAGAATGCTAAAATGCTTACAACTGGCCAACAATACTAGCATACTGATATAGCAGGTACCCTATAATGTTAACCATCTTAGTTCAGCATGTTGGCATGCTAAAATTGACTATGGATTGAACACAGCTGAAAGTGATGGGACTGTCATTAGTTTTGCAGGGTGTTCATAAACCAAACTACTGGACAAATTAAGACTGTGACCTGATGACAACGCTCGATGAAAAGTCAGGGATCAACTGAGAGGGGCATGAATGTCTGTGCCAAATATGATAACAATTCACTGGATAGTTCTCGAGACATTCCACTCAAAAACACAAAAATCAAACCTCATGGTGGCGCAAGAGGGAAAGTCAGGGGATCCACAATGTCAATAGGATTCATCCTCTGGAGACCATGATTGTCTATACCAAATTTCATGGCAATGCATATAACAGTTGATTCAGTCTGGACCACAGTGGTGGACCAACGGACCTGGAGCCATGCTGCTGTGGTTAAAACTCTAATCCAGTCAAAACACATGACAATAATAACAATAACTACCATCATTATGATGAAATTCTCAATAATATAGGCCATGTGTCCTGTATATTTAGTGTTGTATGTTTTAATTGTGACCTGCCAAGGACTACCGAGGAAAACTGGCTCTATGCTAACAAGATTACAATTTCACATTCACCCATAAATATTCCCAATTTATTCTGTTCACCTTTCTCTCTCCACAGCCCACTTCCCCATGTACCCCTCCTTTTTCCCAATTTCTCTCCCCTCTCTTCATCTCCGTCTCTCCCTCTTTCTCTCTTTTGTATGTCTACGTGCCTCATTCTAAGTTCAGGTCATGTAAGCAGAAGCTTCTTGACCACCGAAAGAAATCAAATTATAATTGTAGAATTTATATTGGTGAAAAGGCTGTGGTATAAAATGAAACTGAAGAGCGCTGTCTCCTTCTGTCCCCAACACAACAAAACAACCTGTTTAGTTCTTCAAACCAACACTGATGTTCATTGTTTGTCCAAATAATTTAATGACAACTTATAAGTGGGTGACAAATGGGGAAAATGAAAAATTTTGATTCACATTATATCAAAGTTCAGAACAGGATCGAATCATAGATTTTCTAAAAAGAAAAAATGAAAAAACATGCACGCAGTTGTATTTAAACGTCAACTGTATTAAATCCTTTGATGCTGTGTTCTCTCTGAAACCCTAATCTTGGCAGGGTCACCGTGTTCTATCTGCTGAGTTATGGATGGCCATTGTGTAATTATTAGTTTAGTCATTTTTATTTATTTAGCTTTTATTTAACCAGGTAGGTCAATTAAGAATGAATTCCTGGAACCTAAAAAAGAGGAGACAAAAAATACTGCTTTTACTTTTTTAGATCTGCAAAACATTTTTTATTGCAACACAAATGCTATGTTAGTTTGGTTACAATTTCCCTGACTATTCTGCTTCTCTTTAAACAGAAAATGGAACAAAACTATAGATTGCTCCTCTCTTCTTTAAGCTAAACATCATTGTAGTTCAGTTACTATAAACAGTAAAGAAATGTGATTTCTTCATACTGCATGTTCGTTTGTGCTCGGCTGACTTTCTCCACATTTCCGGGCAGAGTAATAAGCCTTGGTGAAATAACAAGAAATCATCCCAGATCTCATCAACATCCAGAGGTATTACGTAATCTGGTGTTAGCACAGATTTACGTATATGCACTAATCCAGCTTTTCGCTGAAATGAGTGCACAGAGTTCGACCACAAAGATCAGGTCTGCCGTCATTGTGTTGTACATCGCGGGACACAAAAACAAGGTAAGTTGGCAGACACTACAAACAATGGCCAGGTCTCTTAAAGTTTGGCCTTTCAACTTTCTCATATACTGCAACCAAAGTAATGGTACAGGTTCAACATGTCACCTGTTGCAAAGGTGTGGGTCATTGTTGGGTTTTAATATTGGGTTATAATATTTGGACAACAAAGGAGCTCTATGGTACAAAGGAATAAGATATATCAGGCTTTGGATGCACAAACAATACTTGTTAGTAGGATCCATTAACTGTTGGTTTCAGTCTTTTCATGGGATTTAATGACAAGAAACCCCAAAACAGAATACGACCATCCTTCAAGTATTCCTGTGTCTGGTGTCAAACGTGTCTGTATAACAGAATACCAGGCTGACCAGTGTTGATTACAGTCTGTTTTCAGCATTTCCAAAGCTAAAGGAAGTGGGGCATTTCCAATTCAACTCGTTCACACTCTTCTACCTTCGGGGCAGCCTGTGTTGAATGGCTGAGTGAAAGATATCCAGTTTGTCTATTCAAGTAACAATCAGCATGAGGTAACTGCTTGAAGGTTTAATAAATAGGATCCCGCTACGTGTGAATGTAAAGCAGGGTGCTGTGGATGTGTGGCTCATTTGATAACGCTTATAGCACTAACGGGTTTAGAGCTTTAACAGCAAAGATCACAAATCAGACCAGACATGGTACTGCAAAACGCCTCACTGACATGCGTGTGACTGAAGACATCAGATGTTGTTTACTCTTTTGGAGAAACAGCCTGACTAGAATGTCAGAACTGTGCTAAAGGTCTGTTATGCAAGTGTGGCGTCCAGGCTGATGTGCTGGATTTGAAATCTTCCAGCGGGAAAATAAATACACACAAACTTTTAGTTTGTGCTACATTCCCCATATAGCTTCAACACCGAGCAGGGAAGATCGGCATCAGGAATTTACCCACATTGTGCCACCCCTGGAGCAGCCAGGTCCCGCTCATGAGTAATGATAAACATTTTTTTTTATGCTGAGAGAAATTATAGTCAAGATGTTTATACTTCTGTGGTCATATTTCATGTATCAGTAGGTCTTATTTTCATTAAAAGAATTTAATTTGTCACATATATATAATTTAATAGATTTTTACACTAATACACTGTGGAATATATCATATACTTGCAACACATTGTAAGTTTATACAAAAATATGTCATTAAGTTATTTGTTTACCATATGTATTTTGTAATAAATTATTTAAATAAATGTATTCAAATAATGCCATAACATAAAGTGTCCTCTAATCTATTCTTCTTCAGACTGTTGCTCTTGTGGCTGATGGTGGTTTTATAAAATGGTTTTAAATAATCTAATGTTATCATGACAGCAAAGAGCCAAGATGGTACATGTCAAGTTTATAGCTGGGACATCATTGTTTTCTCATTGGTGCAGTTAACTTGCACTATTGCCCAGGTTGCACTGACACTAACAGAAGTGATGAAGTCGTCAATTGGATTATTGAGACTGTAACAACGTGTCAATGTTGACAGCTATCGGTACAGACAAAGACTTTTCCATTAGTACCAAAAGGCTGCCCTGTTGACAAACAGATTCCAGCAGAAAACCGAAACTGGTTGAAAATATCTTTTTTTTTTATTTATATAAAAGTGCCTGAAACAATTCTATTACATTTGGTAACCAACTGACACCTAAGAAATCCCCTGACAGATGTTGTGACAGAGAATAGAGGGAAGAACAACTTCTCCTTTACACTTCAACTGTAATTTCCTTTTCTAACCTCTTTGAGCGTGACTGACCATCATCAACATTGATCCTCTTTTACCCACAGACTCCAGGATTGAGGGTCTTTTCGTGAATTTGGTTCAATTAAAATTTCACTCCATGTCACTCTGGGTTAAGGCCTAAACCAATCACCCTGAATGTGTCTGTTTGCTGTCTGTGGCTATAATCATTATCAGTGCATTTTTTTGGTTCCACCCGAGCTTGAATGCATCAGTGTTCTCTGGGTTAACCACTGTAAAAATCCTTGGCGTGAGCGCATCCTACTTCCCATCTTTGTTCGTGGTATGATTTGGACTAGTAGTTGCCTCTGCTACAGTCTGGCTGCCTCCACATTTACACCTGTGTTCTCTGGCTAGACATGTGATGAGCTCCAGGACTCTGATCTCATGCTCCATGCGAGCTTTCTCCCTCCTTTCCTCCCTCTCAGCAGTCTCCTTCTGCCGGCGCTCCTCCCTCTGCAGCCATTGGACCAAGAGCTCCTGATGCCAGCGAGCCTGCTCCTGCCGCTGACTCTCCAGCTGCACCAGCAAGCAACGGGTCTCCGACACCAGCTGCTGGAAGCACTCCGACAGGCGCGTGACGTCGGGTTCCAGGCAGGTGGACACAGGGCGATGGTGACCAGAGGTGGGGATGGTGCTGGGGCTTGGATCTGGGGGTGCAGGGACAGGCGAGGCCCTGGATTGGGTAAGAGGAGGAGGAGGAGCAGGTGGAGGAGGTACTACATGTGGGGAAGGAATGCTCAAGCTGTTTTCCACTAGTGTACCTATGACCCAGGATATAAAACAGAACAGGGAAGAGATTATTACTGACAGGACAGGAATGTATTTGGTGCTGAAACGATAGTTGCTGACCTTAAAAATATTTTTATCGAAAAGAAAATGTTATTTTAAAAATAGGTAGGACAAAAATGTTCACAGAATTGAGAAACAGAGGTGGGATTCTTGTGTTGCTCATTTATGAAACATTCTACACTATAATCATATTTTTATATATTGTCAAATATTAGTCAATATTCCATATTCTAATGATTATCATCTTATCTAACCAATTTAATAATTGAGAAAAATTAGGTCAGGTTATAATCTGGTTGTCTACAGCAATGCGTTGTCAAAAACAAAAATGATTCAGGTTCACAATTAGGCTAATGTGCACAGGCATAAATACAAGGTGTACTTATGGTTTATACATCATTAGAAGTCAAGTACTTATCAAGTACAGTTTCAACAACTGATGTTAGGGTCGTCTGCTAAAAGCTAAGATGAGCTAAGCTAAAATAAAATAAAAATAAATACCTGCCATGAAAAAATCAATTGGACAAAAAAAGTTTATATTTCAATAAGTCAATAATAATAATAAGGGAAGTCTGTATCATAATTAGCAAAACAGCACAATTATGAGGCCATAAGAAACAAAACAAAAAATCACGTGTCAAATCCAACACTAATTTGGTGGGTGTTATTTTTAGCCTCTAATGATTTATATAATAATCACAGTACTTTACCACTAATTTCCCGATGGATGGGTGATTCCAAATAAACTTCCTGCTGTCTGTCTCTCAGACGCTGTGAGAATCCTGTATTGCTGAACTCAAACTCATCTGTTGAATCTTCTTCTCTCTCCTCCAACTTGACTTCAGAGTCGAACTGCCAAGACTGACGGCCTCCTCTCTCCTCTAAAGAGCTCAAACATTGTCTTCCTGTCCTCTCCAAGGAACCAAAATGGTGTCCACTAATCTCTGTACTAGAATTTAAATCTGAGGGGATACTTCCAGTCCTGTCACCAGAGTCAAGGGGACGCTCTGCCATCCGTTCTGGAGAAACAAAACAGGGCCCTCCTTCTCCTCCCCCATGTCTCCGGCCCAACACAGCATCCATCTCAGCAAAGTATTTAAAGGTGCAAGGCTGCGTGATGTCAACGCTCCTCTGTAGTTTGGCTCTCACATAGTTAGCCTTCAGAGTTTTGACCCGAAGCCGGCACTGGTGTGGACTCCGAGAGAAACCCATTTCACTCATGCGGGTTGAGAGGTGTTTGAAGACATGGCGGTTGCGAAGGTTTTCTGCCAAATTCTTCTGGATGCGCTCATCACTCCAGGCGCACAGCAGCACCTGAGTTTCCTCCACTGTCCAGTTAACTGAGCGCTCAGCTTCTCGTTTTCCTGTACATAAAGAAACATGAACAACTTCACAGTTACAGCTGGTGGTCTGGGGTTATGGTTCATCAACATTTTTGCGACAAGCATTAAATGAACATTTACCACTGGGCCTCGATATGATAATGCAAAGGCTCCCTTCCGAAGACGATTTTTTGTAGAAAACTTTGCACAAAACTATGAAGAAAAGGAAGCTACTTAAATGCACATCATGTGTAGGTGCAAGGTTGTTGGAAAACAGCATCGATGTAAGGCCTAAACATTGACTCTGAAACTGAAATCCAATTTGGTGTTGACTTATGATCAAACTGCGGTCCATTTAACAACATTTTGAAAAATTTGAGTCACTGTGCAGGAGTTACTTTTTTGCTGGTACTAAACTGAGTGCACTTTTTAAATCAAACAGCCTGAAATAATTCATTCTTGGAGGTTAAAATGTTTTAACATTTTTGTTGAAACTGTCTTGGAGAGGTGTTGATTCAGCCGTTTGGTCATTTTTTGCCGTTGTTGAACTGTATTTCAACATATACAGAGAAGTGTTACTTCCTAAATAATTAGTCCTTCCTCAATGATATAAATGTTGTGAAAAATTTTAGAAACGCTTTCCAGTACGATGCAATACAACACCACCTCTCATGAAACATGTTCTGAACATTAAAACTTCATGAAAGTATGATTCATTGCAGCTTGCTGTGTTAGACGGCATAAGTTTGAGCTAGATGGACGTGACAAACTGAGTGGGTCCATTGGTCTGAGAATATAATTTAATGATTGTGCCGGCTGCTGCAGATGTTTAACTCAGGACACCCATTATACTCACTAGCAAGTAAAGTAAGATTCAAACTAGTAAGAATTAATCTGCTAAATCAGCTCAGGTAAACTAAGATGACGCCTAACTATTCAGTAAAATAAAGGCTAACTATTTTACATCCTTGTGTAAATGATGTGTATGCCTTGCAGCTGTAAGGATCTAAGCTTCAACTAAGTTCAATAACATAACATGGATTGTGCTATCAATCCATGTTATGTTATCCAGATTTTAGGTACAGAAACAATGTATGCCCACACTAGGTGAAAAGTTGAGGGATAGCCACCAAGCTGTTCATATACATTCAAAATAAGTACGCCTGATAACACTGACCAATTCGGAAGGCTTCAAAAGAGTGTCATTGGGCAAGCAAGACAATTAGCAACGAATGGTTCAGCAGCTTAATAACTGAGTGAACCCAAACTAGAAAGCCATTCCTGCTCTCTGTAGCAAACACAGCTAAAAGGTTAGCGGCTAACAGTTAGCTGCCCTAGCTACATGTCTGTTTGTCTGCTTCTGACTCTCTGCTGCCTATTAAACAGCAAACAAAACGTGTCGCTTGCTTAAGGGATACTTACTTTTGGTCGTTGAAACGGAGTTGGTCGAGTTGATCATCAGAGGATTCATTTTAACGGGCAGCAGGAAATGTAAACAATCCTCACACACACCGACACTCCTCTCTTCCGGGTGACGCCGAGTTCAGCGCGTGACGTCACGTGACGTCTGTAGCGTTACAATATTACATAAATCAATACAGAAAATTGAAAAGCTGTGTGATGACAATTATGACAAAAAAATCATTCTGCACGAATTTCGTGTCTATAAATCCTGTTAATATTATTTTGCACACCCAAATAATACTTTGAGCATTATCTCAGTGGTGTTCTAGTTTTATGTGATAGGTTTCTTCATAACAAGCAAAACAACTTCTGATCAGGTGTTGACACATAACGTGCTGAGTATCAGCATAATACATGTATGATAAAAAACTATACTGATACTGTCAGATATTAAATAAATTGAAATCAGTTTGTTACTGTTTGGGCAGTTGAGTTAATTTGATGGCATACATGGTAAGGCTGATTTCAGACAGACAACTGCAGTGCATGAATAAATGCAGCCACCTCATTTATTTCAATGAGACAGCAGTTGGCACAGTGGGGTACCAACCCAGAGGTCTCAGGGAAAAAACTACAGTGTTGTAAAGCAAACAAGTTTAATCTAGAGCAACCTTTGCCACAACACAATCCCATGTCATCCAGCAGGCAACACAATGCATAGGGCAATCAAATACATGCAAGCGTGCATTCCTTTGTATTGTGAAGAATGTAATTCTACTGTTTACCCTGCAGCCATTCATAGTATCTAATGTGTGCAGTGTGCAGCGATTTTGCCACCAACATAGCCCTTTGATTTTTTTTACAAAGTGCTATTTTTGGTCTGAATGCCTGCTAAGTTTCTGTTTGGACCAAGTTTCTTGTACACAGTTATATTCAGAAAGTTCTTGGGTCCAGCTGAGACAGAATTCAGTTCACACACTGCACCAGGATGACTTTGAAATGTGTCTTTGTTTCAAAAATACAATTTCCCTTGACCAGAACCTTCATTGAAATTTTTGGGGGTTTTGTTATTTGGTTTCAGTCACACCTGTATTTACAAGCGATCAGATCGCCCAAGGTGCATTTTAACTGCTAAGTGTGAACACGTCCCTAGAGACCACAATCTAAACTTTGAATACCAAGCAGGAAACCGTCCAGGGAAACGGCTCATACAGAGGCTGTGAGGTGCTAATGGGTCATCTTGTGCATTCTCTGGATGTCTATTGAGAGCATTGGGATCTCTTGTGTCCCTCCTTCTATTTCAACAGTTCACCTCGTCGGTCTTTCATCCACAAACACAGCAATTAGCAAGGGGGAGTCCTATAGTGCTGCTAATGCAGAAACAGTCTGCTCTCCAGCAGTCACATTTGCATTTTGAGTTTTCAGCCTTTGTTCTGTTATAGTCAGTTGGAATGTGTTTAACAGTAATCTTGAAAGAGAACGCCTGTGTCTTTTACACTTTAAGTCCATTATCTCTACATGTCCTTATTGTGTTGCAATGAGATGGAGACATTTAGATTATTTTCTCATTACTGGCTTACCAAGAATAACTTGAGAAGATCAAACTTCATCTCTGTGTGTTTAATACATCAATTTCTATATTGTTTAGCCTAGCTTAGCAATAGCTCAGCACAAAGACAAGATGAGGGGGGAAACTACTAGCCTAGCTTTCTTAAAGGCATTGTCCTGCAAATAAAAATGTCATCACATTAACGTTAAATGTGTGTAACACAGACAATTTGAAATTTGGTTTAATGAACAACTACTTTGTTTGCCTGTCTTCATGGTTAGACTTACCGAACTCAGAATAAAACCAAGCCCTCGAATGTACTGATCTATCTTACTAGCTAACAAGAAAACTGCATGTAAATAAGACAGTTTGGGAGATGGAAGAGGTGTATTTTGTTTGGACAGCCGTTTCCGTCTGGTTAAAAGTGATTATCTTCTCATCCAAATCTCTGTTAAATTATTATTCCCACAGTACTTTGCAGAGTCAAATCTTACCTGAATTACAATGATGTCCTAGATGACAAGATACAGAAGAAACAGATTTTGGTGGTGACGTTTTTTGAAAGATTATGGAAACGTTCAGATGAAACTCAACTCAGCGCCAGAAACTAAGAATAAAACATGATGTCACAATGAGGAAATAAGAGTTGAAAAGAAAAGGGAATGGGGTTTTTAAGCCTCCAGGAGTGTTGTAGAGTATATTAGCACATGTTGAGGAGAAAGATACAGGGGAATAAAAGAGCACAAGAAAAGTTCCTCTTCTTGTAATGGAAGATGGGGTGCACTGTCAAATGTTTATTCCACCAACAAACAATTCCGCCTAAGGATTTTCTTCTTAAGTAACCTTTTTGGAACCCAGGAACTTTCAGCCACAGGAACCACGTTTTAGTTTTGGTTCTAGGGACACTGCTGCTGGGGTGGGACTTTCCAATGGCACAGGCACTATCGGGGTGGAGTTAGTAATACTGGAAGTTGCACTGTTTGTCACTGGTATTGGCAATTAGAACTGGGAAAGGAATTATTTTCTGTGTGACTAACATTTAAATCACCACTGAACAACCTGCTTCCCAACTGTTGGAGAAATACAGCGAGATAGAAAGAGAGTGGAAATGAAAAACCTTAACTTTACCTTTTTTTCTTGCTAACTGGTGCAACATGGTTACACATGGCAGCACAACGGTAATTTGGGGACTTTTCTTAGCTTTCTATCTCTATTTAATTTCCAGTAAATTACAAACAATACAATAAATGTACTGTTGTCTTCTCATGTTCAAATAATACAGTTCAAACAAAGCTTTGTAATCCATTATTGGTCCAGTTTGCCTCATCTTCATAGCTTTTCAATTGTAGTGGAAACACAAATATGTATACACTAAAGGTATAGTTTCTGAAGAAGTCTTGACTTTGGTCCCTGGAGCTCCTGAACTGGGACTATTTGTGGTCAGAAAGGCCACAAAAGTGGGATAAACCATTTTGAAATTTAAAATCTTTAGACAAGTAATTATCAACAACTTTACTAACCCTCACAATATGCTGGGAACATTTTGCACAGGGCTGAAAAAGTCAGATTTTGTAGATTCAATCTTCCTGGGCATGCAGGCTAACTTACAGTTTGTTCTTCACAGTACAATGCACAGCACCGACTGCTTGGGAGCACTACACTACTAACACGTACAAATAATGAGCCTATGCCACAGCATAGGTAATTACAGAGGAAGAGGGGAGCCGAGACAGTCGACTGGACATTCATCTCATTACTCATGCATGCCTCCAGGCTGTTCCCCGTTGACCTGCATCACACACTTCTCTCTCTCACACACACACACGGAAACACAAACAAAAGCTGGCATATCCTTTCCAAAATACTCACGACACACCTGGACAGTCAGGGTCAAGAGCTTGATGCATTTTTCCTAATTACATCACTAACAACACTTAACTGGCTTATTATTCATGAATACTCATTTAGAGACAGTGGATATGTAATAAAGCCTCACTGGGAATTACATCTAGAAGTTTTGTATATTTTCTAAATTTAGACCATTATATGACCCCTTAGCACCTTACAAAGTGTATGCAGGAAAGGCATAAAGGAAGGATACCTGGTGGACACAGGAACAATTTGGTGCTACAAGGTTCAAACCTGTGATCTTTCTGGAATGGAAGAAGCTCTAATTACTAGTCTATCTTCTCTTGGAGATTAGTGGGTGGAAGAAAGAGCTAGGCTTCTGATATATGACCACAATAAATAAATAACTGCAGAGCATGCACTGTCTCCTCTTCTGGATCTTCTTTCCTGATCTCAAAGGAGAGAGACAGGCTGTAGATTTTCTCTCAGCGTGATTTGTAGTGCAGAAAACCAGGTCAGCGAGCACACAGCGAGGTAAGATGAGGTACAGACGACTCACACGCTGGAGATGGTTACGTCAGCTGAGGCTGGAGGAGAACTGAAGTATCCCACTGTGGAAGCTCAGGATCCCTGCCTGCATGCTGCTCTTTGGCGTGGCTCCATTTTCCCCCCTTTCATGTCTCCTGACAACCAGCAGCAGTCGTGTTGTTTAGATCAGTGGTTCGCAAAACTTTCACACCAGACACAAACAAAGACTCAACATGGGAGCAGTGCAGCAATTCATGGAATCCGTGCTTTTATTTCAGCTTGTGGACCCTAGAGTGATGTCAGCTGGAGCAAGCACTCCTGCAGGCTAATTTCACACACCTTTCACAATTGTTTTTACTTAATTAGTATTTATTAGCAAATTTCCAATGTCCACATTCCATAAGTGAAAGCATCAACCATTCCTGAGCCATTCGAAATAAAAACAGGCTTGGTGCACAGCTTGCAAAGTTCAGTCACTTTGACTATTGTTGCTGCTGGCATTGCAGTGATGTGACTAGCCAATCACCGTCCTTGCTGAAAATATAATTATATGTTTCTTCTGAAATTCAAGTGAAACTAAATATCTGCTGAGTTCTTTGAATTTGCAGTTTGTGGTGCCTTTGAGCCACAAATGTCTGCACATTGGGTAAGGCTGATAGATATGAAAACACTGTTTACATATAAAATCCACCTACATCAACACCAGAATCAAGTGGACAGAAAGCCTTCAGATGTTTTTTTTATATTTGGTAAGCTGTTAAGGTAAATGTTGTATAGACCATAATTAAGAGTGGCCAAGTGGGGAGACCCATTCAAGTCAACCTCCAAGTTGTGATTTAAAGTTGCAGAAAGCAAGAAGTTCTGACATTTTCTTTCCATTACCAGTACCAGCTCATCTGGCCTTGACTCACCTAGAGATAGTACCCTACAATGTAGCTGGTCGTCGTAGCAACGCCACACACAACTGCCGCGACGTAAAGTTCAACGCGACCCACATACACCAGATGTTAAGTTAAAACGTTTCAACATTACTCAGAATGTAAAGACAGATAAGCGGTATGAAAATCTTACAGCTGTGTTTTCCTCTGCTGTTGTTACTGGAGTCTCTGCTGTGTTGGCTGCAGTGGTCTGTGTGGCTGTGAAACCAGAGGGCTCTGTGAGCTCTGTCAATATTCAAAATCTACACAGTTGATTTCTCACCTCAACACTTCTCAGAAGACATCTTGACATGATACAGTAGGAAAAGCACAGGTGTAAATAAAAAAATGAATGGTGACTGAATTCCACTTAGCAGGTCCAGTTTCAGGGTCCTGGTATTGTGCATGCTGGCTCATTGTAGCATTGTCACGGCTCAATGTTTTTCCTAGTATGGCAAGTCAAAATAGCCATGTTTCCATTGTCATGCGAATTTTAAGCGTACTTTTGTCGCAAAAAAGAAAAAAAAAGACATTGCGACATATGTGTGTTTCCATCAGCTGGTCTGGAGCGAATAAACCAGGCTACAGCAAGCGTAGTTAGGTCAGTTGACGTTACACATGGTTGTAATAAACAAGACGCATGGTTTCCAAACAAAACCAGTCGCATGAACCTGATGGCCACTGATCTTAGAAAAATGGAGAGAGGTCCTCAGAAATGTGTTTCAAGCAGGCAAGTTGCCAGCCATGTCTCCGCACGTTATGGGAATATCTGGTGTTATGCAGAGTTTTGCTTGCCTGCCTGCCCTAAATGAGCATTACCAGCCGCAAGGTGCATGAAATTCTCGGCAGGCATGCAGAACTCTGCACAACTGGGCAAGACGCCGACAGCAGAAACAGTCATGAGTTACAAGTTCAATACGTCAGAACTTATTTGGAAAAAGTGTTTCCATCTCCCATTAATTGCATTTACTCTTTTTTGACTAAGGCAAAAACCACCCTAAGCAAGCGTAAAAACTTTTTTGCAAAATTAAGGATTCCCCGCCCCCGAATTTTTGCCGTTTCCAGCAACCTTTTCTAATGCGATACTTCAAAATGCGCATTAAAAAACATTGATGGAAACACAGCAAACTTCAGCACAGTCTGCTGTGAAAAGGCCTATTGTTGAGACAGAGGGAAAACGCTTGCTGCCTGCTGTTTTAACTTTCCAATGTTGTAAAATCCGGTCTCGTAGTATTATTGTGTTACTCAAACTGAACATAGAGGATCATGCTTCATGCATCCTTTCACCAGCATCTGCAGGACAAGACCAAATCACTGAAGCCCCTTGCATTTCTTAAATACAGTGCTATTTTTGGCATGAATTCCCATTTATATTAATCTTGCAATGCATATATCCCACATAATCATGGCCTTTCAAGTGATCAATTAGAAGTAAGATTTCCAACCAAGAAGAGACAAAAAAAAGTTCATTTTGAAGGCTATGTGTGCTCTCATTTTCAGATGTTTAGATAGGGAATCTCATGTCTTTGAGTGGTATAAGCTCATCATTGCCTATTGATATTACAGCAAACCATGCAGAAAATGTCACCCTATAGCTGTGATTTGCATCTGCCAAGCATATGCCTCTGCACCAGGGTGGGATGCTGAACCACTAAATTTGAAAACACACATGGAAGAACCACGGCAGGTCATTTATCAGCCATAAAAGTGGGTTTCAGAGCTGTTGTGATGTGGAGTTGGGAGCCCCTGTCTTTTCAAAGCTTTATTCCAGCCTCTCAAATGAATTACAGAAGTCTTGGTCCCTTGCCTGGATGCCCTCTAATTTGCTTGCATTTTTATAGTAGCCACCAATTTGCAGAGGCCACTTTGACCAACAGCGAACTTATGGCATAGCATCTGCGCTTCAAAACATTTCCTACGAGCACCAGATGCCTATATGAGAAAAACATCACGTCCACTGTAATATATTCAAAAACACAAATCAATTTGAGATGAAGTGCAAGAGACCATCTGGGGAAGTGCGCAATAAAGGTTTGGCTGTGAGAAAGCTATGTGAACACAGAGTTCTTTAGAACTACACACTATCAGCATGTAAGGGTAAAACTGTTTTCAGTCACACGCCACACTTCCCGTATGCCTTCTCTGAGTCATCTGCAAATCTGCGTAACTCTACGGGCATTTCCACCTTAAATTCCTTCTTCCTTTGTTTGCATGGGCAGCAGCTTCAAACAGGAACTAAGCTAAAAGTGGAACAAAGAATTAAAAGACTCCAAAAATAGCCCACTCTTTGTTGTTGCACATATTTGCACTTGTCAGACAAAAAGTCACATTCCACAAAGTTGTTTTTTTAACCAAAAAAGGTAGGACATTCTTATGTAAGGAAAGCTGTGATCATTTACATAAATGGTAAATGTTGGTCAGTGCTCTAAGAAAATGTCCACGGTCTGTCCATAAGCCAAAGGGTTGATCGGTGTGACACTGTGCCGTGTAGACAAGGCCGACTAAAGGACAGAACATGTAAACAGCTGAATGAATGATTTCTTTGCCGTGCTTCCACACTGTCGACCTGTCATAGTGGTCTGCGGTGGAAAAAGCACATCGACTGAGGTTAATGAAAAAATACTTCAGTGTCCTGGATCAAGAACAATGTGGCCCGCATTTCACAACGGGCCCTCGGTCTAACTAAACATCTACACATTAAGGTTAAAAACCGGGATTAGATTGAACAAAACAGTGGTGGACAGTACTGTAACTAAGCACATTTGTTCCAGTACTGTACTTGAGTACAAGTTTCCATTTACACCACTTTATACCTCCACTGAACCTCAGAGAGAAATAATGAGCTTTTTACTCAACTAGGCAACATTTATCTGAAAAAATTACACCAAGAAGATAACACTAAATTTAATAATAATAATTCTATGAACTGAAGAATTTTTATTGACTTTTACCCTAAAGTGTATCTTTATATTGTAATATTGCTACTTAAGGAAAACATCAGAATACTTACTACAACCATTAGTTTTTAGACCGCTTTTTTTTCTTTTCTTTTTTTTTTACAGCATTTCAATGACTAGAACGGTGGTTCTATTCCCGGCTCCTTCTGTCCACATGTCAAAATGTTTTTGAGCAAGACACTGATCCCCAACACAGCCGTGTTTCTATTGCAGTGCGCGTCTGCATACACAGATTTGTTCCCACATGGTGTGTTTGTCAGAGCTTACAGTCCTTGTGGACATGGGCATATAACAACATGTCTGTCACTTAGACCCTCCTGGCCAAGCAGATGCGGAAAGTAAAATTTGGGCAAATGTCACTTTGGATAAATGTATTAATGAAGTGAAAAGTTTCCTGATGTCTAGAAAATGTCAGTCACTTAGGGATCTAAATTTGCTATTGTGAAGACCTCAAACTCCTGAAATTCAGTGCTCCAGTTCCCAGTCTCGGACCCCACCTCCCCCTGCTTTTGGATCCCAGGGACTGCGAGGAATGCATCCCACTTAAGTCACAGAGGCGACCCCCTTTTGGTGGCCAAGGAATGCCAGGCGTTTCACTGCTCAGACTGTTTTCACAGTGCAAACAAGCGTCCACATATCTTCTGGTAAACTGATCCTGACCACACAGAAGGTACCCCTCTCCTCCCCACCTCCTTGTACAGCCACCTCTCACACATCCATCCCCCCACTACTGTCAATCAACACCTAATACTCCAAGCACAGCTGATCGAAACCACGTGGAGGAACTGCTGGTTCCAATTGAACCAAGAATGTGCTTATATAATAGTAAAAACTGGGCCATTCCCACGGCTGTGGGAGTGGTTTTTCTATGGCTTTGAATGTATAAGAAGCAAACAGTCGTAGCGATCAAAGACCTGAAAGCATGAAGCAACATGAAGCATTAAGTAGAACCAGAGCAACAGTTCTCAACTTTTGCAGAGTGCAATCGTTAACAAGCTGAATGATAAACAGTACATGTGGGGATATTTCTCTTCATCTTTGTGGCAGTTTTTTTCAGTCATTCTTTGGAGGAGGCCAAGGTTTCAAAGGTTTCAAAATAAGACAGTATATTGGTATGTTTAAATTTTAACTCTATAAATCATTTTAAAATAGCATGAATATTCTCATGGCCTCCTCAATCCCTGGACCGCTGACTGCTGTGTGACACAACATCAGAGGTGAATTGGAGAGAAGCACAAAAATTTACCGTTTGGAAATATCACCTAACACAGGAGAAAATGAAATAATATTTTGGAGGAATAAATGTTTTTTGGGGGGATGAGTTTAAGTCTAATATGAGGATAGAGTAGTAGCTGGGATTGAGTCAATGATGCCAAAGGTTACCGTAAAGCATTCTGGAGGTGTTATAGGAACACCACAATGGCATTTTCGAGGTCAGTGGAGTCTGTTTGATAATGGTGACTGTGTGCATCTCTAAAATAAAAGCTTTGCTCATTGTTCACTTACTTTAACATCTCAGTTTGCAGTTTCAACAGGGCATACTGTGAACATTTCACTAAAGCCACAGGATTTTGGTGGTTTGGTGGTAATCAGCCTAAACTGGTGTTCAAACGAGGCTTTATAGCTCTGGATCACTGGGTAAAAACTTATTACTCTCTCCATGTTTCTTCATTTTTTTTAGATCTTAGATCAGATCAGAGCCAACCTGGGGACAACAAATCTAGCTGATTGTCAGGGTGTTTAGTTAAATAATGCTCACAAGAAAAACAACATTTAGTTGCTCTCAAGTAACCCCATCAGAATGCTACGGAACAGCTAAAAGAACACCTGGGCTGAATAAGGCCGACAAAGTCTGATATATATTCAGATCAAAAACAACGAGTCTACAATGTAGAACTTAACTCTGAGGTCTGAGGTCCTATGCTAGCGACCACTGCCAGCAGAAGATACAACTTTTTGACATATGGAGTCTCTTCTGGTGCCACACACAGGACACATTTTACATCTTTGCTCCACTAGTGGTGGATCTGAAGCAAATTTATAGCTTGTTTTTTCTGTGGAAATTTGACAGCTGGAGTGTTTTTACAATTGAGGTTTATTCATTACAAACAGCTAATGCATACAATGTAGTAATGTCAGCTGTAGCTAGCCAACTGTGTGGAGTGCGGCCTTGTGTGGTTGTTTGTATGACAACTCAGACCCGGTTGTTGCTGTGATTTACCTTCCACGTCTGTGTACGCTGCTGACGTAGAGTCGTAATGTGGAATAAATGTGAAATCATTTCATCTCATTTGCATTACATTCAGTCTTAATAAAAGTTAGGCTCTGTTTTCATTTTCATTCATCCTGCAATTTTGTTTAATGAGCTTTATAATCTTTCGAGGAACTGCTAGCATGGCTATAAAATTAAAATTGTATTGAAAATATGACACACAAGTTTAATACACTTGTACTTGATGAGGAGCCCACTTGGGGTTGAGATGTTGTATTTTTCCTTATGTAATAAAATACAATTTTAAAGGTTCTACAGTGTTGCAAGTCCTTGGGAGGCAGAAATCACTATTACAGTTTTGGACAAGAAACAGATCACTCCTTCTGCCTTAGAGAGAGAAAGCTGATACTTTAGCACAACCTCTGTTATGTCAGTGGCTGAATGTGTCTTCGCCCACTGACACGATGTTGTACAGTGTTAACTGGAGCACAGAGAGACAGGATGCAAGGGATAGCTGCTTCAGATTGTATATTTGAGTTTATTGCCTCTCATTAGAGATCCCTGCATATACTAAATGTCCTTCTTAATGCACTCCTCAAAATGAGACACACTCCCTTACGTCTACATTTAAATGCTCAAAATGTTGCGTTATATTTTCTGTCTCCCTATGTAAAGGGTTTGTGTTTTTATGGTTAATGAGATGTATGGGAGCAAAACATTTTAACACTAGTAGTCTGCAGAGAGACATTGAAACTGAGTGATTAAAAAAACGAGGGAGAGAGTGACAGTCTGTGAATCAAATCTGTTTCCAAGCTCGCCTGTCTGCGTTTCTCCAGCTGTCATCACCCCCGTCTGGACTCACAAAGTGTGCAGACTGTCCCTCTGAACAATGTCTATCCCACCCAGACGCACTCGTTTGTACAGATCAGCCTCAGATAGCTGGAGGACAAAGACATCTATTTCAGGCATTTGGTGCGGGTATTTGGTACCACCTGAGTTTGAATGGCATTGTTCTTCAAACAAACTTCATGAGTGAAGACTAAAAACCCTTAACTGAAGATTAGACACTTTGAATTCTACTCTAAAACTGCACAGAATGACTCTGTTCAAAAGTGTTGTCAGTCAGGGATTGGAAAGTCATCATCTAGATTGAAAGGATCAGGAAGAAGGGGGCTGTAAACTGTGTTTTGGTTTTAGCATTTCTTAATTTAGTTATTCAGTTTATTGTTTAAATTATTAAATTTAAATTAAATTGTTTAAATTCCTGTTAGTTGATAGTTTGCCAACAACTACTTGTCTTTGAGTCAAGCTCCTAAATATGTGTTCACCAAATGCCTGTTTGATACATATCTGCAAAGCTCTTTTCATTTTCTACATCTGCAGCTGATGACTAAAATATGATAAACTTATGATTAGGGTTAGGCAACTAACATAATTTGGTCACCATTAGAGAAAGACTGAAGTAATGGTTAAATAATGTCATTTAAAAAAATGTGAGGAATGATTTGTACACAGACGGTATCTAAGACAATCGCAGTAAGGTCTTTTGTAGTTGCCACTAAATGTGAATCACTGCTACGGAAAAAACAAATGTAAATGTAGGTTATAGTAGACAGGGTTGCATCTCTGCCGGACACACTTTTCACATGTAATGGATTTCCATATAAATACATGAGGTATCTGAGCATTTGGGCATTTGGTGATTTTCATATGTGGTTCGTCTGCAAGAGAAGACACATTTGAAGTTTCCTGTAGTAAAGCACCTCCTACATCTCGTCATCTGGGCAGAAATAAGAAACATTCAGCCCAGTTCCTGATTGCTCTGCCAATAATAAATGATTGCCAGACTCATGTTTTCACCTGCCGTCAGCAGTGTTAGAGGAAGCAGGTGCAGTGGCATTAAGAGGAGCGGTGAAGACCTAGCAACGATGCCAAACAGTAATATCATTAACTGCATAAAAACACAGAGGCGCTCGGCTGGAGGGATGGGGGTTACTGGTCTGGGAGCGCTTGTAATTAGCCTGAGCAGCTGGGAGGCTGAGGTGTGTGTGTGTTTTCTCTCCCTTTTTGTCATTTTTACTCATTTGAGTTCAATTGAATTCACTGAAGCCTTTATTGGTTTAACACAATGATACAATAGAGGGTGTTGAATTCATTTTTCACTGAAGAATGAAATAAATAATTGTTTATATCTTGTTACAAATACAAATGTCTACATACAAATGTCTCTGCACATGTAAATACTGTTTCATTTAATCTCGTGAAATAATGCACATGTATATACCTGCAACGTTGTTCTTCCATTGCATATTTATATATTTCTACATTTATTTATGTTGACTGTATGTTTGTCTACGTGTAGCTCCTTATCACCACAGCAAATTCCTCGTATGTGTAAAACACTACTTAGCAACAAAGCTCCTTCTGATTCTGATTCTGATTGTTTCAAATCTAATTCTTCTTTTGATGCCTACTCAAATGTGAAAATTGAGATTTTTTTGAAGTTACATTTGTGATTGTCAACCAATTAGTTAGTCACCTTTGACTGGATCAAGGAACATTCCCAACCACAACCATACATTTTTTTGTGGGGGGGTTTTGTAGTGCAGCATAGATTTAAAGGGTCTTACATTTAAATTATTATTTTTTAAATCCTGAAGGAGTAAATCAAAAACATTAGAAGTTACATTTCATGATGAAATAAAAAAAATCTGCAACATTCGGTAACGTGCTCCAATTCGGGCATACATGTCGAGGCCAGGTTTAAAGATGTTGGACAGTGCCAATAAAAGAACAGTTTGTCAGCATCTTTGGCCTTCAAATATCACTTTCTATCTTATCTAGGCAACCATTCAAATATTTTGCACATATTTTGCTCTGAAGAGATTGCTGATGTCAGAGAATATCTGACTCCCTCTCGCTCTTTGTCTTACTCTGTCTGTGTCTCTCTGTTTATTTCATATGTTTGCATTGTGGGGGAAGTGACTTGAGGAAACCAGGGAAACAATGAGCCACCGCCTAGACAAACTGCCCCCTCCCACACACACACACACACACTCTCGACCCCACCTCCCCCTTTTCCTTTACTTCCCTGTTGCCCTCCTCCCTTCACAAGAACAGCAAGGAGAGAGAGGATGCCCCTCCCTGGATCAGATAATATATAAGAAACAGCAGATTTGCATGCACAAAAGGTTCTTATATAAATATACATATTTATATATGTTAAACATTTTAAAAACATGTAAAACCTCTGTGTCAGGCAGGTCTTTCCAGGTCTTAATTTGTGGCTCACCTTAGCTGGAAACTTTCCTGTGTTCTCACAGCAGAGGATCAAATTTTATCCAGCCCTGTCTGGCATTTATGTGGCTGCCAAGTTTGTTTTGGGTTTCGGTTCTGTTTTGGGAGAGGACCACTTTTGGCTGATAATCCAAATGTTAGCATCACTTAGGCCAACATCAGCACCCAGAACTAACTAAATGTACTTAAGCTAATTCACATCATTCATTGCAAGTTGTACATGGACCTGGTAGACTGGTTTGCTGGATATAGACTGTTTGGCCAATCAATATGGGGTGCATAGGAAGTGGTACAATACATTAATAAAAAATGTTTTCTTGAGCTACGAGAATTGGACATTCATCATGGGTCTGGAATTTTGTGTGGTAATGTGGCATGATTTTGGGGTCCAAGCCATTTTGGCTACCTGGGACCTTACTGGTTGGAGTAGGTTTGTCAAGAGTCAGAGGCTCATTGGCCTGACAGCAGTCATGTGACTCTAAAGTGATCATGGAAGACAGAAGTTATGAGAAAGCAAAACATGAAGTAAGACAATATTGGAGGAAAAAAACTGTGAGAGAAGGTGATCCAGTTGGAAGTGACAGTGAGAGAAGTAATTTCTTGACACAAACGTTTTTGATAGGTGACAGATGATGGAAGTGTTTCTGTTCCATTACCCAGACCTTCAGTCAGTGCTGACTGAAGGTCAGTCCAGGCATTACAAGAATGACTTTTCCAATTTTCATGTTAAATGAATCTGAAGTTGTCCAGTTTATCAGAGAGACAGTTGTTGAAGGCTCCATTTTTCTCTGAGATGGGATGAATAGCATGAAAGCTCCATCATGGAGCTGATCCTGCGTTCTGATCTGAGTGAAAAGATTCTTTTTTTCAATCAACACTTTATGTATTGATGAGCAGATTTTATAAATTTGAGTTTGGATTAATAAAATATCAAAGTCAAACAGGATGTACTGCAAATATTTGAAGAAGAAGAATCCCTCAACTATTAGCACAGTATTTATTATTATTTATTTGGACTGGCAGGGCTGATACATTTAATCCTGATATGGCTATCAATAAAAGCGGCAGTCTGCCAATTTTACACATTAAGTTCAATTTTCTTTTACTACTCAACCTGTGTAAACAGTTTTATGTCTCCTGTGGCCCTGAAGGATGATGTCATCAAGCTAAGCCTGGGCTTAGAGACAACAAATTTATGACAGCAAGCCTGCTTTACAAACCGGGGATGCTATAGAGTTGCCAGGACTAAAGGTCAGCACACATCAGCGACATGTGACATGTATATTCTGGTCTCTGCGTCATTACTTTCAAACATTGTTTTCCAAAGTTGGGGGCCTAACTGCCACCCACTTTACAAAAATGCTGTACTAAATTATTGGAGTACCCCTTGAAAAATGGTGTAGTCATGGTCAAACTTTTGAAAATGTACTGTAAACACTCCCATGCTGTCCGGGTCGTAGCAGCCAATATTACATGAGGAGATGGACACGCTATACATCATTTGGTGAGTATTTATTGCTGGCCAGATGTGGTTCAAGTGTTTGACATTCTTTACATCCATACTTTAGGGGAGAAATAGAAAAAAGAATTAGAAAAAATAGAATAAAGTGAGAAAGATAACCCCCCCACACACACACACCCCCGTTTTGTATTACCAGACTGATAAATGACATGACGTAAACTGCAAAACATATCAGAGCTATCAGAGGCCTCCTTGGTGGATCCTCCCTTCTCTTTGAATCACTAATCTGGTGACGCACAGAAGGAAACATTGGGTAAACAGCAGAATCAGGGATTCTCAGCATGGTCACGTCTCCATGTAAAAGTGTGTGTGCGCACGTGTGTGCATGAGTGTGTGTGTGTGCAGCCTAGCAGGCAATTTTCGGCATCACAGCTAATGAATCTCAGGCCCAGCGGTTTGCAATTCCCTCACACACAACACACCCTCCAACAAACACACAAACTCTCATGTGTGGATTCTCTTTCTCTCTCTCACACACACACACATATGCATTCACCCTTGCCACTTCATCACCCACTGGCACTCATTTGTTGATCTGGAGGAGAGCCCGTGGTCGAGGCCCTTCAGTAAAGTGCCACACTGAGACTTGGGGCTTGTCATTGTCAGCTACAGCTGCAGAGGAACACTACTGTCCGAAAAACAAGCGCCCACTAATCTGCCTGAGTCCGTGCTGGACGGATGCACACTCTCTACACCTCCTTTCATCATAATATCTAGCCCGGAGAGATGGAAACACCCACACACAGAAAATGGAAGATTGGACAAGATGTCCAAGATTACATAATTTGGACACTTTATGTAACAGCAAGAGCGAGTCAGTGAGTTGGAACAGGCCTTTTAGGGCTCTTTTCTCTCTGCGACTGTCTCGCTATTTCCTTTTACAAGAAGAGGAATGAACGAATGGATAGATGGATGTTTGTGTGCCACTGGCAATGCCCCATAGCGGTACCTCTGTGACAAAGAATGGCACAGATGGCGGCCCAGGGCTGACCGGCATTCAGGGTACCAAATGGCATGCCACAACAGGTCCAGATGGACTCGCGGTTTATTCTTGCCTTTGAATAGATGGTTGATAAACAGGGAGAAAGACAGGAGAGTATAGAAATAAAGAGAAAAACAGCGAGGCAGTCAGCAAGAGAGGCAACAGCTTGCCTACAATGTGAGAAAAATAAAAAAAGAATAAAGAAAAAAAGAATCTGGAGGAAAAGTGGGAGTGTAAAAAGGCAAACAAGATAAACAAATTGAACAGGCTAACTTTCCATCTGCCCACTTTTTGTGTTTTACTCTCAAAGAAATCCACCATCTGCATCTTTAAATGACCACCAGCCTCTCAGCTCCAGAGCTGAATCACAAAATTATGCCTGAGGCAGAATTATCTGACTCCAGTCAATCATGTGAAAGAAATACGACAGATAGGGTATCTGCAGCAAGAGGAATGATTTCAGTAACTGAGTAACTAACCACAGCTCGACATGTTTTACTTTATTTAATCTATTTAAGTTTTCTTTTAAACCTCCCCTTCCTCTTTGCATACCTCACAAGCTTTTACAGAAATTAATGTTAGAATTTGTGTTTTTGACCCTGTTTCC
The DNA here is from genome assembly GCF_021292245.1 of Micropterus dolomieu. NCBI lineage: Eukaryota > Metazoa > Chordata > Actinopteri > Centrarchiformes > Centrarchidae > Micropterus > Micropterus dolomieu. Next base: position 8,798,721 of record NC_060170.1, read on the forward strand.
CCCAAAATGTAATTTATGTACAACAATCTGCATGAGCCATTCTGTGTTATAAGAAACCTGATGCTATCTGGTTAGTGGTCTTCACGGATGGCTTCTGTGAAGGACAGCATTTTAGACCTCATCTGGAAGGGACTGTTTCAGATTCAGTGTGTTTGACATGATTCATGTAAATTTAAAGGTATAGTTTGGGTGTGGGCGTGTCCCCAGTTTAGAGAAAACAGAGACCGGCACCAAAGCTAAGCAATGCACTGCTGTGGACAGGGTAAGCAAACTAAAAAGTTTTAGCCACCTAAAATAAGGCTCACTGACAAAATCATTTTAAGTGTATGCTATAAGTTTCCCCAGAAGTTTTCCCTCGTTCTCTCACTTTCTCATTCAGCCTATTCAATGTCCTTCTGGAAAAGTTCTTCTTCTGTATACTATGGTTCGAAAAGGTATCCCCTTATGTCCACAGTAAACAGTATTTTGTCGTTGCTGTCATAGTTGCTGCTGTCACTTGCTTAGTAGCTGCTGCTGACCCTGCCCACAGCAGTACATTGCTTAAGCCACGTTTCCACCAAAAGTACCAGGGACTTTAAAGTCCTCGGATCTCTTTTCAAGGAAGTAAAAGGTTAATTGAAAAGCCTATTGCCTGTTGTGTGCGTTTCCACAGTGGTCTAAAGACCTGTGAAGATTAGCCAAATAACCAGCTGACGTAGGCCTATATGCCGTACAAAGCGATGCACAGGCATCATTATTTAGTAACTATCCATGAGCATTTTTTTATACATTAACATCAGATTTGATTGGAATATAATGAAAAACTATAGGCTTTGCGTGACAATTAAAACAGCTTTTTTTGTGCGGGAGTAAAATGGAGAGACCCACAATAAAGTTTGTTACACATTTAATAACAAACTGGATATAGCCATCAAGTTCTTAAAATACCTCCAGCACAGAGAGAACAACGCAAAAATAAAATTGCGACAGTTTGGAAGGTTATTACAACATTTCCAGCCGACAAGAGCTGCAGATCAGCTGCAGCACTTGTCTGTGTCGCCTGGGCGTCGGAGGAACGTGATTTTTTACCTGCTGTAATCAGCTGTTCCGCTTGTTTTGGAGAGGAGGAGACCAACTGCGGCTCTGTGTAAAAACTCCGGACCCAGTATTTAGCTTAACTCCATCAGCTGTTCACTGTAATCATACCACTGCACGTTGGCTGCTGTTTCCGAGTAATACATTTAATGTTGACGTACGATCTCAGGCGGACATCGGCTAGACTTGTGTGCTATCTGACTGTTGATTGTGATTTATTGGTTTGCAAACAATGGTGGAAAAGAGAGGAGCAGTCGTAGAAAAACACCTGACGTGCTCATTTTAAAGCCAGTAGCCTCTACTTCATTCAGAAATTCACTGTAAGGCAAGCCCCACCCCCGCAAAGTACCGGTACTTTCGGAAAGTACTACTCCCCCAAGCAGGGACTTTTTGGGGGTAAAATCAAGACCCTGGTCCCTTCTGTGGAAATGCAGTGACTTCCTCCAAAGGTTCCTAGTTCCAGGCTAGTTCCTTAGGTTGAAACGCGGCTTTAGCTTCCCGGCTGGTACAACTCTCTGCTTCTCCGAATTGGGGACACAATACTGCAGGTAAATGACTATGGATAAGTACCTCATACAGCCCCACTTCAAAAATCCTGAACTATTCCTTAAAAGTTTATTTGGAACACTATAGGAAGCTTGCACAGCATACATACTGGACTCACATATAACATGTCACTTGTCCGACCAAAAGTAAATATAGAAATTTGAGTTAATTTTGCTATAATAATGCTAATGCTGCACAGACATTTATTTCTGGGACAACTTGCCAGTTAATGCAACTAGCTGTCCATTCCCAAATCTCTACAACAGAGGTGGAAACTGCAAAGTTAGTGGCAGTTAATATTAGAGAATATATACAGGTGGGGGAAGCAAATTGTGTGAGAAAATTAGCATCAGCTTCTAGAAACAGAAGTGTCACTCTTTCTTCTTCGCTCATTTCCATTTCACCCAGATAAGACCTCTGATAGCTGCTTGCAGTTCAACCCTGAGAAGCCAGTGGCATTTACAGAAGGAAGGAGGGAGGGAAAATTACTCCTTTGAGAAAATGAAAGCAAGTCCATCTCATGCTTATATAATTGTCCGACGGCTGGGAGTGTTTAAGTGTTATTTACAAATCACCCTTCAAGGCAGCGTCCGGGGATAGAAGCTTCATTCGGAAATTTTTTTCTTGTGCAGGGAATTATTCTTGCAGGAATTCCATGTGACAACAGCACACAGATTTTTTCATCAGAATGCCTCTGAGTGGACTCGGGACATATGTGCGGTGCTGACATTTGGCATTGCGCAACCTTTGAAAAATAGCTCTGCGTTTTAAAGGTTACATTTCTCCATTCAAGTGAGGAGGGAAATCTACAGCTCCCTAATGACCATTAGCAAATTATTTCACATTCCCTGCAAATAAAAATACAGAGGAGCTCATTCTATTCTTAGACGAGCTATTCCTTGCAATTAGCGTCCATCAGCGCAGACTCTCCATAGTAATCTCTGTAGTATGATAACAAATGAATATTATATATATATATCTATTCTGAGGGCAGCAAAGGGTGACACTTTGGTTTTCTTTACCAAGAAAAGATTAACCTTCATATTAGCAAAAAAATAAATGTTAACATATAAGGGTCTTCCACGACCACAACATAGCCAAACCACGGTCATCATACTTGTGTACTTAGACTGATTTTAGCTTATATTACATTTTTCAAAAGTCATTTGCCAATAATGAATTCATTCTCAAATGCAATCCAATCATTTTGAAAAAGTTGGGTTTCTTTTAGTAAGCAAAATTGTATACTGGTGTTTAGGACTGACCCCAAATAGTCGAAGATTCGATGCTTCGATGGGCGGAGCCTGATTTGACTGTCAATCTCACAGTCGAAGCTTCGCAGCGAAATGAGGATCATGCCATTTTGGCGATATGGGGGGGCTCAACATCTGATTTTACATAGAACTACCAGTTTTCTCCCAATAAGTTAATATACAGCCTATTACTATATACATTTAAACATTTAATGCGGTAAATAAAATAATAAAACTTTCAATAAATGTTTTTAAAGTGTGTAAATAAATCCAAAATTGTAACCATAACCCTGGGTCATAGGTGCGCATGTGTAGGCGTAGCGTGTATGTAGTTGCAGAAGAGGAACACTTGCTGAAGAGACGGAGCTCCAGCTTCGCTGGTGTTGTGCCGAGTTGTCCGCACCTCGTGGGACTTTTGGATATCTATCAATGTTGATGAACCACACAAAGAATATTTTATCGTTTTTAAATAGCCGGCTACTTGAAATAGACCCGTGAGGAACCACGACGTGCATGAAGTTGTCGGTAGCACTGAAAGCACGCAAAACTCTGCACAAGATCGGTGAATGACAGGCGAGAGAGAGAGAGAGAGAGAGATGGGTCTTCAAAAAGCCTCAGTTTAGCTGGTAATTTACAGTGTAACACTGAATGGAGACTGCAGCTCTGCAGCTTGTCAAGAAAAGCGGAGCTACCTTGTGTAACCACCCCAGCTCGCAATCACCACACAAAAAATACACATGACTCGACTATCAGTCGACTATGGGCAGGACTTGACAATTCTGATTCGACTATGTAAATCCTTAGTCGGGGACAGCCCTACTAGAGTTTATGTCAACGGTCAACAATTTTTTGTTTCACAAGCAAAAGGAACTGTAGGGTGACGATCTTAGTACGATGTTGCACCTGGGAAGGAGTAGGTGGACAGGTGTACAAAGCATCTGGAAACTGAAAATCTTTCTCTCTAATCACATGCTTGCTGTTCTCTGAAAATGTTTTGGATTTATTTACGAAAAGTTTGAAATATTTTCCACCAGTGAGCATACCCAGAATGCAAATTTTGACATGGGTTGGAACGGAGTTCACACACTGATCAACTGATTGTTTGTTCAAACTTTAAAATGAAATGTTTAAGTTTTCCTTACTGCTGGAGATTCTTGAACATGTTCAGAAAATAGACCATGTAGAATGAGGGCTGAATTATTAAGATGCAGTAGTATTCCTTGCAGATGAGGCAGAACTGGGCCACATTCCAGCACTGAGACTCGGGGCTGCTGGGCTTTTTATAGGAGGAATGTGTACTCTGTCTCGGCAGAACACACTGTACTGTATCATAATGTAACCGCCTGTACTGTAATGTGCTGCCTCGTTCCTCCTTCATCTGCATCCTGTTTCACCCTGTTTGTACACACACCCGTGCGTGTGTGTGTACAAACCCATATGTACTTTAGGTGTTGCCAGTCTGTGTGGGTCGGTGATATTATGTTTTGCCTTGGTCTCTTGTGGAGTTAAAGAGGAAGCCTGGCTTCCTGACAGCAATAACGCCCATACTTTTGTATTTTGTCTGACATGTACATTCACATGCTCACACAATAGGTTTTCGACGCATGTGTGTTTTTAAATGCTGATACTTTGTATATTCAGTTTTAAACATTTTAGCTTTGACAATTGTCAAAACATGACGTATCTGTGCTTTCCCTCTGAATATTGTTATTGTTAAAGAGGAAAACTGACATAAACATCACATGTGTACAGTGATCCATTAGCACTATCTGATGACATGGCATTATAATTGCCTTCCTTATTGAACTTTTTAATTTGAAACACAAGTCATTTAAATAGGTGGACATCATGTCATAAAATAGGACCGGTGAGCTCATCAATGCCCTGTTGAAGCCAGCATCAGCATCAGCATCAGCAAGTATTTGACAGACATCTGCAAAAACAGACGTGCTGTTTGAAGAAAAACTGATATGATCTATTGTTCAATGCAGTGACCTGACACTTGATGTTTGAACATTTTTATGAACCCGCGTCAGAGAAAAAACAACTAAAAAATCAACACAAAATCAGCCGTCCAGTGACTGTATAGAACAAACACACGCTGTTTGTTCTTCTATTTTATCCTCTTTGTAGGGAAGATTCTTTTTCATGCCAAAATGCACAGTGAAATTTGCCAATATAGTGTTTTCCTCACTCACAACAAAAACACACGCCTCGCTGAACATGGCTCGAGATTTTTGGATTCATCACATCCACTCTGCACACTGGCACACATCCAACGCAGCAAACACTGCCATAAAAGTTCCACTTTAAAACAGGCTCACCACAGATGTACCGTTGTTTTCAACCAACAAAAGACTCTGTAGGAGGCAACTGCAAGCTGGGAAAACCAGTTTAAAAAATCAACACAAACGGAAAAGCACAAAAGATGAGTCAAAAGCAATTTGCATCATTTTCAAGGCTGTTTGAGAAGTACATATTTTGACTTGTCAAAATGCAAACACATTTTCTTTAGTGGTGGGAGTAGAGAATAGGAAGATATTGTATAAGTAAGTATGACCTGTGACATATAGGGGTCCTTCATCCATACATACACACTCACAATATATATATAACCATTTAGTTTTTTACGAGTTTGAACAAACTAAATATAACATGTTAATTAGGTAGCTTTGAATGTGCTGATGCTTTTACCTTTGGACAGAGCCAGGCTTCCCCTGTTTGACTGATATCAGTCTCACATCTATCCTGACAGATGTGAGACTGGTATCAATCGTTTAATCTAACTCTCTTTAACATGCGCAAGCTTTAAACAGATTTTTTGAAATTTCAGCTAAAATATGAACCAGTGTGCATTTCAATCAACTGCCTTTACGACAATATATTCATGAGGATGTGAGCAGAACACATATTTAATCACGCACCAATAACTCTCATTAGCTTTTCGGTGCTCTTTCTAACCTAAACTGCACAATTTGTGTTTTTTAATTAATGATGTTGTTCTTCTTATCCATGTGTACGTATGTGTTTTAATCAGCTCTATGGTGACAACATGTGGTTACGTTGCCTTTCTGGTGACCTGTCAAGATGAGTGGCAACGTGACAGTAATGTTTTGTCACCAGAAGAAAAAGCACAAATAAGTAACGCAACCTCAAGGTATTCCTGAGAAATCTGTTTTCATGTAAATACTTTCTTGCAATAGCTCAGCTTTTGTTTACTTCTGTTTAGAACAGGTGAAACCATGCTTGAACCACTGAACGGGGCCTAATAAACAAGCTGTGGATCAGAAGCAAACAATCAAACAAAAAAACTTTAGAGCTGTGAAAACCATCAACCTAGGAAATCATCAACTTAGAAAAGCCTAAATAGAAGTATAAAACTCACAAACCTCTAAAGCAGTGCTGTGTACTTTCAGACTTTATAGGTAATGAGTGTTTTTGTCTGGTTTTCTTATGTCAATAACAGTTTAACAGGACTATGGTTCTACTGCTGTAGGTTAATCCCTTGTAAGTTTATAAGCGTCAGATGAAGCACAAAGAAAGACCAGAGAGGACGATCCTTGTAGATTACTCGCCCCTCAAAGACCACAATCTGTCTTGCCACATAAAGAATTCTGTGTTAAACAAGGTTTTAATGTAAAGAAATGAAGCTAAATCACAAAGTTGGAGTACACTAAAGAAAACCATCCCATCCTCCTAAACTTAGAGCTTCACCCTGTTTGCCCGAGTGAACTTCCAGGCTAATTATCACATCCAAGAAAGCTGAGTCAATACTTGTGCCCTTGTGGGGAAAGTTTGTCTGAAGTTGTCTCAAAGAGAACAAACTTCTTATGAAAGGGAGTAAAGAGAAGTTGCTTTATAGTCTGAGAGGGACTGACATGCCCATGAATTAAGTTGTTGCTCTTCCTGGCTGTTTTAATCAGGTCTGTGCAGCAGACTGCAGCGCTGACCAGACATGATGATGCATTGTTGTCACAGAGAACCTAGGGGGGTCCTATTCATTATCAGGTCTCCATATGATGCTTCTTGGTTTGGCAAAAAAAAACTTCCCTGATCATTTTCTCTCATGTATACACAGATTCTTTTTTTTGGAATCATAGTGAAACAGTTAGACGTTATATAAAATTTGTCAGGGGGTGTGGGGGTGTGTGTGTGTGGGGGGGGGGGGGTGTCTAACTTTGGACAGGTTTGTGCCCTGGTGTTCACGAGGGAGAGAGAGAGAGAGAGAGTAGGTGCAACTAAATCAAATTTGATTTTAAATAGGCTATGCCTAGTAAAACAAAATAGAAAATCAAAAAGTGGTGGTCAGCGTTGGCAATTATCCAAATTATAGGCTAGTGGGAAACACTGCTTTCACTACCACCTCCCTTCACCCCCAAACAAAGCAGTCTCTCCCAACTTTGTAACTAATATCATATTCAACAGCAGCAAGGAGTGTGGTTTTTACAAAACATATAGCCTAAGCCTAACGTTTCTTGCTTCAACAAATCAGATGTAGAAATGTTCGCGGTTGAAAGCTTTTTGCTGGTTTACACTAGACAATGTTCTTTGCATCTTAGACTGTGACACAATAATGGTAGTAGCTACTTACAGCTGTGGAAAGAATGCCTCTGTCCCTCGTTCTCCTTTCTTCCTTTAGTTTTGGCTCAGCGGACATGAACAACAAAGTCAGGTGCCGCTGAGCTGCCGCACAGTCGTGGATTCATGTCAAGGATGGTGCGTTCAGTAACGAGTAACACAGCGTTACTTGCATTAGTAACTGTAATAACATTACTGTTTTAGAAAAGTAATTAGTTACACTACTTAGTTACTGGGAAAAGTAATATAAAAGTAATATTATTAAGGTAACGCATTACTGCCCAACACTGCCTGACACACAGATCATGTCTGGAACGGCTCAAATATCTTTGTGTGGCAGGTTGCGGGCCACTTTGTTAGTTGTTGTCTGTTTGTTTCACCTTTACAGAGCCAGGGCTGTGTGGAAAATCCAAATTTATTTTCAGTACACACACTGAATGGACAGCGGACTCTGAGGAGATATTGGCTGAATTTGACAAAAAGACGTGTTTTGGATTATCATTGCATACCCACCTTTAACACCATGAATAAACAAGCCAAGAGAACATTAGTTTACCTTTATGGAGAAATAACAGAAGAGACAGTCAGTTTATGCAAATCAGATCATCTACTCTTCTGCTTTTCTTTAAATAATATTACAAAGAGTACAGTCTAGACCTGCTCTATATGGAAGGTGCAATGATTTGGTACTATATAAATTAAAATTTACTGATTTGATTCAGAGACCTTAAAGACTTGCAACTGACTTGCAATTTGCCTATTAAGATTTGTGACTTGACTGTCTTAGTTGAAAACAACTCAGGTCACATCTGTCCATCCCTGACAAAGGGAAAAAAACAAAACGAAATCAGATAATTTCATAGAAAGTAGACAATCACCAATTGAACAGCTGGCGACTGGAATCAGTAACAACAAGCCTCCTCCACACACGGCTCACCTGCTGAGAACGAAATCGCAGGTGAAAAAAAATCCAAAAAGTGCGATGTGTTTTTTGGGGAACTGCTGACGAAGAAATTCAACAGAGCAGACACCGAGAGAGAAACCGAGGGAGGAAGAGGAGCCAACCCCACCACATTACACTGTCATTCTGTGGGAAACACTGAGCCGTGTTATATTATAATTCATTTTCAGTTGTACAAAAAAAACTGGTGACCCAGAGTCAGTATTTAACTAAGAACATCCAACTAAGTGGACCCCAGGAAGAACAGCCAATGCTTATTGTTGGTGCTAATGGGAGAATGAAAGAAAGAAAATTGCAATATCTAATAGTGAACTACCATTTCTTGTTTGGAATGAAAATATAAACAACAGTTTTGTATGTCACTGTCACTCTCCAAAGATGCAGCGAAAGGCTGCTAATTGAGAATCTGTGTTCTTGTTTCTGCTGTATTTGTCACACTTTTACTCTCTCATCACTCTCTCAGCATCTCTTCTTTGCTCCCTAGGGAATCACATTCTGACAAGCCCCCCCCCCCCCCGAAAGCCAGGGGATACTTCTGCTTCTCTGCAGGGAGAATAATTAACCTCATCTGCCTCTGTCTACTTCATACCCTCTCTCATGCCTGTGGCAATGTGTGTAAATGAGCTGCTTTCTACCTTATGTGACAGGGTTCCTGTGCTAGAAAGCTAATCCATGCCTCCCCTGCATAACGAAGAGTTCATCTTTTGTTCTGTAAGGGAGTCACACGCTGACACAGCCCTGTTTTCCAGCCTCCTCAATGTCATCCTCAAAGAAAACTAATAACTCTTAGAAGTAATCAGACTGTGAGTAGCCAGGAAGTTACAGAACACAGGACTGGCTACTGAATTACGGGTCCAGAAGATCCATAGAAACAGAACAAAAAGGTTTTACTTTTCTTTGAGCAGTGTTTGCATATTTTGACACTATAAAATCCACTAATATTGTTTTAAAATACAGCAACTAACAGTGTTTTGTCCATTAACTGATTCATTTTGGTACCCTCTTTTTTGCACAGATGGAAATGGAAAACTGAAGATGACATGGGATCACAGCAAGTATTTCCTGCTTAACATCAGTTCTTTGGAATTAAAGACTGAGCAAATGATGTTTTATCGAACAGAAAACCACAGCTGTAATCTGACTGCATGCACATGAGCCATGCGAAATGCCTAAGGTGGTACTGTCAGAAGGTTCAGATTCATCACTCTCTATAAGGGACAACAATGGCTCAAACTGTAAAGCAATTCTTCTCATGGTCAGACGTAGACAGCATTAAGTGCCACTGATCTGGTAGAACTGAAGCAATATTCCAATGGAGTTAAAATGTTTCAATCAGAAAATGTACAAAATCTCTGAATGCATAGAGGGCAGCAGAAACCGTAGGTTGTACAGGGAAATAAGAGAAAGTGGACTTTCTAGTAAGTTTTGAAATCAGTTCCATTATTTGTGAAAAAAGCATGCAGAGTGACAAAGGAAGAAGCTCTGAATGTCTAAATGACCCCCCCCCCAAACAAAACAAAACAAAAACAAAAAGATCCATTTGATTCCCTTCCATGCGAAAATAAAAACGTAAAAAGTGAATGCTTTTGTTACGATCATTAGCAGTACCTCTGTGGATTTTTAAACAAAGTAAATTAGAACAAAAACAATTTATTTATCAAGACAAAATTATTCCGCAACTATTTTGATCATTGATGAATCATTCTCGGGCATTTTTAAGCAAACATGCCAAATTGCAGAGTCTCCAATTCTAATCACTTGTATTTCCTGTCTGCGAGCAAGTTGATCCCTATTTCTGACACCTCTTTCAGCTCCATGAGGCACATCTTCATTTTTTATATCACAGCATTTGATGTCACGGTATATCGTTACACTCGGATATGGATGAGCGAGTTCTTCCACAGCTGCTCAGTGGTAGAGGGCTGAACACCTCCTTTTTGAAAGTGAAGCAGGCTTTTGCAGAGAAGAGCAAACATGCTCAGTCAACATCACCTGGATAGATAGAAGATGAACGAGAGAACCGTGTGTTTTACTTTGAACAGAGAACCAAACTGACTTTCAGTGTTTTCAGTGTCAGTGAAGCCAGGGGTGGCATTTTATGTGTTTCAGTGTTACTATAATATAAATAATGTGCAACCAGACAAAAAAAGGTTTGTCTCATGTTTAAAGTAAGAAGAATAAAAGCACTGCAGTGATATTTGTAAAGCACAAGACTGAAAGGCAAATTACTTTAGCAGCAGGAGCTATAAGCAAAACATGGAAATATATCAGTGCAATGTATTTATTCAAATTCTGAAATATTTGTTGCAGACATACCTGTTTCTGTGCTCTACTGCACACCTTGTATAATTACATTATGTCAAGTCACAAAAGCATATAAACATTAATTTTTATTTTATATTCTATGTGTGTTTGAAGTCACCTAATTTCCCCTCATAGATCTTTTTTTTTTATATAGTTTTAGGTATTGATGTATTTGAATTTAAACAGTAGACCCTTATTTAACTTACTGTATACATTTTCATACAAACCACTATTTCAGCTGCAAGTCAGAATACCTCCACAGACAGACAGAATGGGGTTATGGGGACGGCATGTATTTTCCCAGCATTTGGGTCAGAGAAATATACAGCAGATCTCCTGGCAGATATTATTTAAACTGCTGCGACATTATTAAAAACAATCAAAGACCTAGAAGACTGATGCTGCACTTCCTGTAATCATTACTGCCTAATTTTTTCCCCATTACATTAAAACAGGTTTAGTTTTGTTTAGTCTTTTTCTTTTATATTAGAAGTTAAGAAAGCAAAAATGCCATCTAGAAAAATCATTACAGGATAAACATTACAACGTCATCCCTGAACCAGACTACTCTTATGTATATATCACATACAGTGCATGCTGATGGCAGGACAGCAGCTGTGGTCAGCTCTTCAAAAGCAACGTGGAATGATTGTGCTTAAAGCTGACAGCAGGTGGTTCAAATGCGGCCTTTACAGATCAAACAGCTACAGTCGCCTCAGGGCATCAAATGCCAGACACGCTGAACCATGGCATTTTGAGCTTGCACAGTAAGCTATGAATATGTAGCTGTGAGTTTGTAATAAAAACTACTCGAATTCCAATGCCGGCAAAAGAAAACGGGATGAGGGTTGCAGAAGGGGTAGTGGTAGCCTAAAGTGGTAGAGGTGGACTGGAGACTGGAAGGTCAGACCTGCCAGGAGCATCTAACTAAGGAGAGAAAATTATCTCCTTCAGCACTGCTGTTAAGTTGCCCTTGAGCAAGGTACTAAATCCTCTATTGGCCTACTGCAGCTTTAGTAATTCTACTAGCAGTTTCAAGCTGAGAGTGCATTGGAAACATTTAATATGAGGATGGATGCTGCAGAAAAAGGGGATTCGCTCATGAAGCCTTCTGTATCCGAGTACAATTTTAAAGTCATGATCATTTTATAAAATTAAAGATCTGTTTGGCTGCTCTTTATGACGGACTGATAAAACAACACAGATGCAACCTCATGTTTAACATTTCCAGCAGTATCTGGCTGAAAAGAATTACAGTCGGTAGCTAATGTGAGCAATGACACAATCATGAATAAACAAAGAAAGACATTTCTACACATCTCAAACTTTATCTTCAAGTCAATTTTTATTTATATAGCCCAATATCTCAAATTTGCCAGAAGACCAGAAAATCAAGATGGCACAGTGCCATCTTCAGTGTTGGAAGTAGTGACAGATCTGGGAACAATGTGTGTCTATAGTGCTAGATAGAGACAGACGTTGGGACAGTAAAAGATATTGTTACCTGCTATGATGGCACAGAAAACAGTAAAGACCCAGTGAACACAGTGCAGTATGAATTGGCCAATTCATTTTCTATGGGTTCCAAGAGAATCAGTTGTTTTTGGGACAGTATGTGGCGCAGGATTGACCCACGACGCGATAAAAGGGAGAGCTTAAATACTGAAAAACAACCATGTTGCAAATGAAGGTGAAATTCAGAAGCTCTGTAGTGGGATGCATACAAAGGTTATGCAGTGGTCAGCTAAATGTCTGTGGGGGAGAGGTCATTACTTGGTTTCTTGGATCCTTTTTTCATATGTCATGTTCATCTGTCATGATTACACAAGCAACCATAATGAAATGATGGAAAAAGTGGTAGGTTGCACATTAGCACAATGATTGTTAATTAGGACTACTTGAGAGTACTGACACAAGAAGCGGTGGCATGAGAAGTGGTAAACATGACAACGTGATGTGCAATTTGTTCAAATCCACTGGATCTTCAAAGTAAGCAAGAGTTGCTGTTAGCTTAGCACCATTGTTTCTTCCTTGAGTGGCACAGTACGGGCAGGGCCAGCCCGTGGCATAGGCGGCATAGGCAGTTGCCTAGGGTGCAAAATGTCAGGGGGCGCCACAAGAGACGGTTTTTGACTTGGCCCAAATTAACTCCACCCAGCGGATGCGACACCAGTGTACGCCGTGATGGTAACAAAGTGCACCCAACTCGTGCTGTGAGCAGCTGAGTCGCAGCCAGATTGTGACAGAGTAGTAACGTAGCTGGTAGTTTTGCAATATATAAGTGTAATAACTGTGTTGCAAACTTGCTCTGTTTGGGACCGTGAGCTGCACTTTGTCTGAGCTGCTGAATTTAACATTTGTGTGGATTTGTGGTGAGATTTCTGTTTTTTCACCTGCTTGTCTCATCCAGTTCTGTTTCTGTAAGACGGTCTGACTGTATCAGCGGAACGCAGGCTAATGCACTGAGTAGCTATAGGGCTGGAAAATATTTTTAAAAAATGATATACTAAATATTATGAACTCTAATTTAATGATGACATTAGTTTCGTGATATTACAAATATGACGAACACAAATGTGGGAGAGATTCTGATTGTGCAGAAGGTTTTGAACAGGAGCAGAAAACCTGCTGAAAAGCAGGAGCAATCAAGGGGTTTAACAAATAAAATAATTATTATTGAATTTAATAAATTTACCATTGAGGTGAAAAGGTGCCAGGTCTGCACATTTAGAGGTTACTTCCCAAAAAGAAAGACATAATAGAGGAGGGAAAACTAAATAATGTGTGCTGACTCAGCAGGGATTTTATTGAATGAGAAAAGTTGAGGAGAAAACATATTTAAAGGCAATAGCCACAGAATGCCTGAAAGCCTTACTACGTTATATTCTATTCATTTTTTATATTTTGAATTTTCACCTGTGGCATGAATTTTGTGTTTCTTTTTATGTAAATAAAGACATTTCCACCATAAATTGATGCAGAAATTTTCAACAGAATGCAGGAAATAAAGTGTGGTTATTAAATGCTTAAAATTTTAAGGGGGGAGGACCCCCAGACCCCCCCTTGACTGTCCCCACCAGTGTTCAAATTAAACCTACGCTTTTGTATTTCAACAAACTATGTACCCCATGAATTAACTATAATGAAGGAAAACGGTCTCTGTTTGATAAATAGTTTATGAGGGGAACATTCCCAAATACCTAGTTAGGTTTGGTCTCCCAATTTAGGCTATGATGTCTGGAGGCATATGCTGATCATACTTATTATTGACCATGACTATTGACTTGGGTTTTTATATGTTTGGCATCAGAACTTTATACACACTGCGGTGGGCAATGTCACAGACTGTTTAGGTTTGGGCAGGTGGGATGGGGGGCGCTAATATAAATTCTTCTTGCCTCGTGCTCCAACACTGTCAGGGAGGAGCAGAGAAGTGTGTTAGACAGGGCCGGCCCTGTCTATGGGCTTGCTTTGTTCTGCGTACAAGGTAAAAAAATAAAACAAATAAAAATATAGCACTAGAACTATCATCAGTATGATCTACTGTACCAAACATCACGTGTCCTACAGTAAGTCAAATTTACAAATTATATTCTGACGTCATCACATCCTGTCTCAAACACTATCTGAAGAGGTGAGGAGCAGGTTTCTGAGTGCCGCGGGGTGTTGGTTATCCACGGATGCCATGAATGGCCCATTACATAACGGATGTCTTGAACCTGGCCTGCACACCATGACCCAGAGCCGTTTATGTAATCCTTTTTCCAGGCCAGAGTTATGAAGCGGGACTTAACATCTAGGTGACATGTTTGCATGTCAGAGTGGGTCACTGCATGATGGATGGTTGTCAGGTAGATATCAGTCTCGCTGTTTAGTTCAAGTTTAGTGTACCGTTTTAGTTTAAGCTTGTCCTTCAAAACATTTTTCTGAAATCTTAGATTAGTTTTCTTTCTTGTTTTGGTCTTTCCCCACAATGGACATTTATTACAGCCACAGTATAACAACTGTGTCTTTAACGAGACCAGGAGGCAGAGTCGAAGTCTAACACACTTCTCTGCTCCTCCATTTCAGGAGTTACTTTGTGAAAATCCTATAGTGACGGTGTCTGTCCCTTGACCATTGAAATAATTTAAATCAAAGGTAAACAGAGGAGGAGCTGTGCATAAAAACCTCATAAAAATTAAAACTACAAGAGCAATAGTGCAAAACAACAGGAAAATTAAATGTGGACTCTTAAACATCAGATCTCTCTCTTCTAAAGGTGTACCAGTAAATGAACTGATATCAGATTATGATATTGATTTATTTTGTCTTACTGAAACCTGGCTGGGTGATGGAGAATATGTTAGCCTAAATGAATCCACCCTTCCCAGTCATATTAATACTCACATTCCTCAAGGCACAGGCCGAGGAGGTGGAGTTGCAGCTATCTTCGACTCTAGCCTACTAATCAGCTCTAAACCTAAACTAAATTATAACTCATTTGAAAGCCTTGTTCTTACTCTTTCACACCCAAGTTGGAAATCACTGCAACCAATTCTTTTCGTTACAGTGTACCGAACACCTGGTCCGTACTCTGAATTCTTATCTGAATTTGCAGAGTTTTTGTCAACTTTAGTCCTTAAAATGGACAAAGTTATTATTGTAGGGGATTTTAATATTCATGTGGACGTTGAGAATGACAGATTCAGTAGTGCGTTTATCTCTCTGTTAGATTCGATTGGCTTCTCTCAGAGTGTTCATGAACCGATTCACTGTTTTAACCACACCCTCGACCTTGTTTTGGTATATGGTATTGAAATTGAACATTTAATAGTGTTCCCACAGAATCCCTCTTTATCTGACCACTGTTTGATAACTTTTGAGTTTGTATTGCTGAACTACACGCCATTGGGCAAAAATTTCTATACAAGATGTCTGTCTGATAGTGCTGTAGCTAAATTTAAGGATGCGATTCCATCAGCTCTAAATTCATTATCAAGTAACAAAGTAACGGAGGACTCCTATGCTAATTTCAGTCCCTCCCAAATCGATCATCTTGTTGATAGTGCTGCAAGCTCACTGTGAATGACATTCGACTCTGAACCCCTCAAAAAAGAAAATAATAAAAGAAAGACATTTAGCTCCATGGTATAATACTGAAACTCACAAATTAAAGCAAATATCGCGGAAACTTGAGAGGAATTGGCGTTCCACCAAACTGGAAAATTGTCGTTTAATTTGGCAAGATAGTCTTAAAACTTATAGGAAGGCCCTCCGTAATGACAGAGCAGGGTACTACTTGTCATTAATAGAGGAAAATAGGAACAACCCCAGGTTTCTTTTGAGCACTGTAGCCAGGCTGACAGAGAGTTACAGCTCTATTGAGCCAAGTATTCCCGTAGCTCTTAGTAGTTACGACTTCATGAGCCTCTTTAATGATAAAATTCTAACTATAAGAAACAAAATTCACCAAGACCTGCCCTCAACTGGCACGACTTATCTCTAAACTCAGGAACCTTAGAAACAGCTGTAAAACCAGATATATGTTTAGACTGCTTTGCTTCTCTCAATCTTTACCAACTAACTTCAATAATTTCTTCATCTAAACCATCAACCTGCCTCTTAGACCCCATCCCGACTAGGCTACTTAAAGAAGTTTTACCCTTAGTTAGCACTTCTATACTAGATATGATCAATCTATCTTTATCAACAGGCCGCAGTACTTTAAAGTAGCTGTAATTAAACCTCTTCTGAAAAAGCCCAAACTTGATCCAGATGTTTTAGCCAACTATAGACCTATATCTAACCTTCCATTTCTCTCTAAGGTCCTGGAGAAAGCAGTTGCTAAACAGCTATATGACTTTCTACAAAGCAATAGTTTATTTGAGGATTTTCAGTCAGGATTTAGAGTTCATCATAGCACAGAGACAGCACTGGTGAAAATTACTAACGACCTCCTTATTGCATCAGACAAAGGACTTGTCTCTGTACTGGTTTTATTAGATCTTAGTGCTGCATTTGATACCATTGACCATCTGGTCCTATTGCAGAGACGGGAACATTTCATTGGCATTAAAGGAAGCGCTTTAAGCTGGTTGAAGTCCTATTTGTGAGATCGATTTCAGTTTGTACATGTTAACGATGAGTCCTCCATGCACGCCAAAGTTAGTCATGGAGTTCCTCAAGGATCTGTCCTCGGACCAATCCTCTTCACTTTATATATGCTTCCTTTAGGCAATATTATCAGGAAATATTCCATAAACATTCATTGTTATGCAGATGATACTCCGTTATATCTATCGACCAAGCCAGATGAAACTCATCAGTTAGCTAAACTTCAAATGTGCCTTCAGGATGTTAAAACCTGGATGACCTGTAATTTTCTAATGTTAAACTCAGATAAAA
>NC_060170.1:8815923-8827431 GCF_021292245.1 Micropterus dolomieu
TCGCCTAGAGGCGTTCCCATAGTGTCGTAACCGACGCAGTCTCTCGTTCCCCTTCTCGGGGAACCAGGGTTACATACGTAACCCGAGACGTTATCTTTCATCAGGACATGTCGTTTAAGCCTCACATTAAGCAAATTTCAAGGACCGCCTTTTTTCACCTACGTAATATTGCGAAAATCAGGAACATCCTGTCTAAAAATGATGCAGAAAAACTAGTCCATGCATTTGTTACTTCTAGGCTGGATTACTGCAATTCTTTATTATCAGGCTGCTCGAAAAAGTCCATTAAGACTCTTCAGCTGATCCAGAATGCTGCAGCACGTGTTCTGACAGGAACCAGGAAAAGAGATCATATTTCTCCTGTTTTAGCTTCTCTGTATTGGCTTCCAGTAAAATCCAGAATAGAATTTAAAATCATTCTTCTTACCTACAAAGCTCTTAATGATCAGGCACCATCTTATCTTAAAGAGCTCATAGTGCCTTACTGCCCCACCAGAGCACTGCGCTCCCAGAATGCAGGGTTACTTGTGGTTCCTAGAGTCTCCAAATGTAGAATGGGAACCAGAGCTTTCAGCTATCAAGCTCCTCTCCTGTGGAACCAGGTTCCAGTTTGGGTTCAGGAGGCAGACACCATCTCCACATTTAAGAGTAGGCTTAAGACTTTCCTCTTTGATAAAGCTTATAGTTAGGGCTGGCTCAGGTGAGTCCTGAACCATCCCTTAGTTATGCTGCTATAGGCCTAGACTGCCGGGGGATTTCCCATGATGCACTGAGCTCCTCTCTCCTCTACTTTCTCTCCCTCTGTATGCAACCTCATCCCATTATTGCATGTTACTAACTCAACTTCTCCCCTTTCCGGTAGTCTTGTGCTTTCTCGTCCCTCTCCTCTCTCCTCCTATCACTTCCTGCAGGTGTTTCTGGCTCTGGAGCTGGGGAGTCTGGATCTGAGGTTGCGAGTCACCTGCTGCCCCCGTGTTCCTGCTCGACACCCTCTGCTACAACAACTATTGTTACTAGTCGTATTGTTATTATTGTTGTTATAATCATTAAGATTGTGATTATTATCATTAACACTACTTATAATAAGAAACACTACTTGTAGTATACTAAATATCTGTACCATTTTTCATTTAGTCTACAGCAACATCACCTTTACTGTCTGTATCTCTGTGTGTATATTGTGTAGGCTGCCTCCCTCCCCTCTCTCTCCTTCCATCCCTCTCTCTCTTTCTCTCTGTTCCTCTCCTGCCCTCTTTCTTTCTGTTCCTCTCTATCTCTCTCTCTCTTGCCCTCTCTCGCTCTCTCTCTCTCTCTCTCTCTCCCCTTCACCCCCAACCGGTCGAGGCAGATGGCTGCCCACCCTGAGCCATGGTTCTGCTCGAGGTTTCTGCCTCTTAAAAGGAAGTTTTTCTTTGCCTCTGTCGCCTAGTGCTTGCTCTTGGTGGGAATTGTTGGGTTTCTGTAAATAACATCAGAGTACGGTCTAGACCTGCTCTTTTATTTAAAGCACTGTGAGATAACTGTGCTATATAAATAAATTTGAATTGAATTGAAAATTGAACGTCTATCCTTCCTTCTAAAAAAGTACTTTCGGGCTAAGAAGATTAGAACTGTTCAATTTACAAAGGCATCCAAAGACATTATGTCCTGTTTGGGCTTCATATAAAACCAAAACTTCTTCCCATTTGCAAAATATTTTATATTAGCTAGTTGTCAAGTAATGTTATACTGTATGTATAATTATTACATATCACATGATGTGATCAAGGGGCCAAAAAAGAGGCATCACTTTGAAGCCAAATCCCAAAGGAGATGAAGATTACAGTTACTGGCCCCGAAAACACAGGGTTTTTTTTTTATTCTGTATATTTGACCACTTTTGATTGTTTTTTTTAGCCAGTTGACAAGAATGGTAGTCAAGCTCAGAGGGCACCCACTAGCCCCACACCAAGGCTTTACGCATCCTTTATGTAAAACAACTATAGATCATTTGCAGTAGTAATCAGAAGCACCACAATTGATAAGATGTTATCTCTGACTGAGAGTGCTGATTTCAATCTCTTTGTGACCAAATACAGAAAATTATAAAGTACTCTGAATCGTAGAAACATTACCGAAAAGAAAACATAAAAGCATTACAGCACAGAGTAGTATAAAACTTTTAGAAGCTGAATTTAAGTCTT
This sequence comes from Micropterus dolomieu, assembly GCF_021292245.1. Classification (NCBI taxonomy): domain Eukaryota; kingdom Metazoa; phylum Chordata; class Actinopteri; order Centrarchiformes; family Centrarchidae; genus Micropterus; species Micropterus dolomieu. Next base: position 8,818,107 of record NC_060170.1, read on the forward strand.
TGCGATACAAGGTATGACAAAGAAAGTACAGTAAACTCAGATTAAAGAAAGAAAACAGTGTACCTGCTCTAGACTATTGATAAAAACACTCAGTGCCACAGACATTTTGGTATTGGAAGGCAGGTTCTGCTTTATTCATGAATGTGCTATTGGCTCAGCGGGATCAAAGTGCAGTCTGACAATAGTGGTGTCAGCACAGGGCTTAGAGGCTGTCAGTCAGGACTAAAGGCTGGAAGGTCACCAATTTAAATCCCTGACCAGCTCAAACCAGTGAGGGAGAAAGTGAATCAGAAACCTTCTCGTCTCTGTCATTAACTATTGCTGCACTGGTGCCCCTGAGCAAGGCATTTCATCATTAACTGCTACAGTGAAGTAAGCACAACGTGACTGTGTGTTTCTTTTAAAATGTCAACACAGCTGAAATGATTGGCTGCTACTGTCGAACCCCTAGTGGGATTGTTAGTATTCATTTCTATCAAAAAGAAAAAAGAAAATACATTTCCCATAAACTCGAGTTCGAGATTGACTATGTCACACCAGGTAAAAGGCTCCTTGCTGAGAAGTGCACCCTTCGGTATCCCATAATCCCTTGCAGGATGGTCAGTTTTTATTGCTCATTTGCTGCATGGAATTGACACAACTCATGGCAGAGCTAAACCTTTGTTTCCTTGCACAGCAGAGGGCTCACTCAGCAGTTATGTTCATGTCATGTCATATCATGTTGAAAATATGTGATAGTGGGGAACATCGTGACATTATTGATGACCTGACAAAAAAAAAATGTTGATTGGATGTTTGCCTTGTTTCTCTCTGATTATTTCATAATGTTTCTACTTTCTGGATAAGCCCCAGGTGTTTAAGCTTCTCCCCACCTCCTAATTGGTCAATTATCATTATTGTGTGGTGGGTTGCAGACACACATGCACAAACCCCTACATTATTCATTCTGCTGTGGACAGTGCACTTTTCTCGCCACAGTCCACCTAAGGGACTTATTAGAGGTTTGGGAAATGACTAAATCCCTTCCAGTTCTATCTATGTTTTTCCACCACTTCTATGATGTCCTTATTTTACAAAAGTAACCCTGGAAACCAATTCTTCTGCCTTGTGTGTCTTTATAAAATAAAATAAAAATCAACCAACATAAGCCTGTAAAGAAGAAGCTACTCATGACACAGACTACATTAGAAGACATTTCATGAATATATTCCAACGAATAACTGTTTCAGTTATCTTTTGTTTATAAGTTTACTGAGGACATTCTGGCAGATGAGGGTCAGGAATGTTATCGTCAAAGCAGTTTCTGATGTTAACTGAAGATGATATGTTGATATCTAACTGTAAGGACAGACCTCAAGGTATTCCCTCCTCCTTGGAAAGTTCAAAATATTTTTGCTGATGTCCTCACTGAATGGAATTTCACAGATATTCAACTTTTCATGTGTCCTTTACTCCATAACATAAAGACAATAATATTGGTTATCTGATGTGTCTGTTTCTGTTACATGTGTGTTGCATAAGACTTGCTTTCACGTCCTTACACTGGAGAAAACTACATGAGTTATCAACACAAATGTGTCAAAAGTTGTACAAAGCAACTGACATTCAATAAAACGCAACACACGGTCCTAACGTAAATTTTTTAAACCTAAACGGAACAAATTCCGACCCAGGGCCCCGGCTGGATAGGGGCCTCGTTACTTGGGCCACAAATGTTCTGTCAGTTGCTTGCGGACACGACAAGACAATTGCATGTAAGTAACAACTACTGTCAAAAAAACTAAACAGTGCAGCCATTCTTATCAAATGAAACAGGTACTTCACTCCTGGTTTCAATGGTAAACCACCACAAGAATGACAATTAGCCTACCAACAAAAAACACTATATTCTAAGCAGATATGTTTTAAAAAAACATTAATCACAAAGTAAATTTTGTATTTCAAACTAATAGGAAACTTAGCAAATCTGAACAAAACTCACTTCACCGCCATGCATCATGGGAATTCTCAGTCATCGTGCCTGTTCAAAAATTATGGCAGCAAATCCGAGGGCAACTGGACATTGTTGTTTTAAGGTCCACTATAGGTAGCTGCTGTGGTGTGAAAGTTTAATCCTTTGGCAATGATGTTGTGCTCAAGTTGGGTAAGTTCCCTATCTGACTGTTGTTTGTTTCATGCAGTGTGGAATTATCTTTCTTTTGCACTCCAGGTAAGTTCTTCTGTTTTCTCAGTGTTGCCGGCTTGTGACTGTAGATTTTGGAAAGCCGGGTCTGTCCAGAGCTGCCAACTCTCACGCATTGAGCGCGAGAGTCACGCAATTGACACTTTTCAAACGCCCTCACGCCATACAACAATTTTCCCATGCAATGGAAAAACTAATGTAGCCTATAAAGCGTCGATTTTGCGGGATGACACTCCACCCAGCTGATGCGACACCAGCGGACACTGTGACAGGAATCATGCGAGCCCGCTCTCGCGCAGTGAGTGGCAGACAGTTTGTGATCGGGTAACGTAGCTGAAAGAGTTTTGCAATTATATACAATCTGAAGCACAGCTTTGCTCTGTTGGGAATGTGAGCTGCACAGAGCTGCTGAAGTTAACATGTGAGGATTTGAAGTGTTTTCAGTCAGTTTCATTTTGCACAGGTCTCATCTAAACAGTCCCAAACAGGTTCTGTGTCTGTCTGTCTGGGATTCTGTCATATCAGCAGAGCAAATAATGAACAGCAGTCCAGGAGTTTTCAGCTGAATTAAAATGAATTAATTTATCCATGAGGTGAAAAGGTGCCACATTTAAAGAGGTTACTTCCCCAAACAAAGACAAAGGGGAGGGAAGACTAAATCATGAAAGAAAAAGAAATACAGAATGCTTGAAAGCCATTCACCTACTGAATTATATTCTGGTTATTTTATATTTTAAATTGTCGCCTGCTGCCTGAGTTTTGTGTTTCTGTTGATATAATAAAATTATTTCCACCATAAACTGATGTAGAAAAGGCAGGAATTGGTGCCGACAATTTCACCAGAATGCAGAAAATTAAGTGTTTAATGCTAAAATTTTGCTAAAGTAAAACCTATGCGTTTGCTTAATATGAAATAGCCTATAATATTACATACATTCCCTAGAATTAAAAGAAACACAGTCTCTGGTTTGGCACATAGATTCTGGGGGGAAGAGTCCCCAATACATGGTTAGGTTGGTCAAAATTAAGGCTATCATGTCTGGTGGTTGGGATGTATCTGGATCACACTGATCTGACCATGATTATTGACTTGGCTTTTCATCTACACATACATGTGGATGTGCATGCAGGATTAAATTGTGATGACCCCTGGGATATGACACAGAAGGCCTAAATTTAACTAACCTCTAATCTCGCAAACTAAATTGAAAAGTTGGCGGCCCTGGTCTTTCCTTGCTTTTGGCGTGTTGAGATAGCTGTGATGAAATCAGTGACCTTTTCTAGTACTGCACTGGGCAGATGTGTTTCCAGTTTGTGGAGTTAGCTGTCAAACGCTTTACTCAAGGCTTCAGTGGTTAAGTGGATCTGTCTCACTCTCTTCAGTAGCTGGTATTCTCCAGGATCATTCCAGCTCTGTGTCCTTTCTCCACGGAGCCTAGATGTAGTCTATGTTGTCTGCATCTCAGGTTTAAACGTAGGTGGTTTCTGTAGTCTGCAATTTTCCTGGCTATCCTTTCATACTCCCATACCATTCTGAGGGTGATCATCCCAAAATGCTCTGTGAAGATTCTTAGTCATCAGGTCATTTCCAGTTACCCAAGGAAGGTTAAAATCAAGGAAAGCTGGATTTATATTGAGTTTTAGTTCCCCTCTTTTATCCAGCTATTTTGCTTGATAAACCTTGCATTAAAAATCCATAAATAATATTTAAATGGCCATCTCTCTTGTTAAGAGCCAGTGTTTCTATACATTCCTATGCAGCAGGCTCCACTTTCACTGATGTTAGTGGGGAAAGAGTAGGTGCGCTGCACAAAGGATGCCCATGTAATCCTGAGGCCAAAGTACAACTACCAGTGGTATGCAAGTGTCCACTGGCATGCAAGCTTCAGCTGCTGCAAATGCTCTACATGGTGAGATAACGGAAGGATTTCGTAACAAAATGTCTGAAATAATGACGGTGATGATGTCTTTCCATTCCAATAACAAAAGATTTGCAGAATATGTCAAAGAAACTAATTTCCATGTTTGTATACCATGGAGCATCTAAGGGAATATAATTAAAAGTGATGATACAAAATGACGATGGTTCATAAATGTCTGTAATCTCAATTTACTGCTCACGGCAGACTAAACTATTAAGTGTCTGTTATATAGGGAATTATGAAAAGTAAAAAAAAACTATAAGTCGAAGTCGAAAATGATTTTGGTATTTAGGATTGGGCATTTAGTCATTTAGCCATTTAGGATTGGGGATTTGGTATTTAGGATAGGGCATTTTGTATTTAGGATAGGGCATTTAGTCATTTAGCCATTTAGGATTGGGGATTTGGGGATTGAGGATTGGGGATTTGGGGATTGAGGATTTAGTCGTGTATGCAAATGAGGAGGCGTGTCCCAAAGGCTGCAGGGAGGGTTTGGAAGGGCTGAGGCGCAGAGGCACTTTATGGACTGCAGGGGGAGCTCTGACTGCCAGCACACTGCCATGAAAGCAAGCAGAGGAAGTGAGCAGGGCTGGAGAGAGGACTATCATTTATATTACCATAACTAAAAGTGTACAGCATTTCTGTCCATGTGGCCTCACAAACAAAGTCAACAGTGAAAGGAATGCTATCCATCTGACGAGAAAGCAGCGGACAGTACAGCAGATAAGATATGATAACATTACCAAGTTAGCTGTATTAGGCTAACTGTTGCTGACTGCATGAGTTACGTTACTGTTGGTACATGCAGGTTTTAAATGCAGCTATTAACCCCGCTGAGGGCTATGTGTATAAACTGTAAAAATAAGGTGAAGAAGCTGTGTTTCTGGGTAATAGCACCATGCTGGGCAGGTGACAGGTGTGTGTTTACAGTGTTTGTGTGCTCTGAAAAACATAACAGCGCAGCTATAAAGTCTCAGCCGGCAGACCTAGTATGGTATTATTACTACACACATATGGATGTAACGTTGAGGCCTGATAGACATCCGCTAATCAGAAACAGAGGACCTACCTGCATCACTGCCGATGTCATTGACCAGGGAGTGAATGGTGATTAATGCGATTGTCATCAGTGTTTTCCTATAGTGTCTCCTTTTGTTCTTTCACTTCACTGTGTTTCGAGTGTTCCCGTCTGTCCCTGTGTTTGTTATTGCCCCATGCTCAGTCTCCTGGCTCCTGCTCAGCTGCATATTAGGGCCTAAAGTCTACACTAGAGGTGTTTGAGGTTAACGCAAGCTCCACTGTTTTTCCCCACTGACTTGTCCTCCCCCCCTGCAGACAAAGATGTTTCACCTGGACATGAAGGACCACTTGGTGTCACAGCTTTGGATCAGCCATCTGCAGCAGAGTCCCTGTCCACTGGGTCACACCACAAGTTGGAAATTACAGCTACAGCTGATTCAGTAACCTCTGGATCCACTCAGGACTTATATCTCTCACTTAGCCATAATTTACTCTTCATTGAAAGGCTTGTATTTTATCTTGCAAAGTTTCTATGTGATCTATAATTACCGTGTTTTATTTTGCTCATTATTTTATGCATTAAATACCACAGAGGTGCAGCCTGACAGGAGAAGCTGCTTGTCTTTTATTTTCACCATATATAATTGCTGCTGTTGCACCTGAATTTCCTTTAGTACTGTTATCTTAACTAGTATACAGGATCATACAGCCTATGGACTTGCACAGTTTCTATGATCAAGTGTTGTGCTATACCCAGTCTATGGCTATACCTTATTTGCTTCTAGTGATGGGTGCTGCTGAAATTAGAAAGATATTAGGGCTAATTTGGCTTTTAGTTATGATTATGTAGTTTGTCATTTGTTCTGCTGTCTTTGGAATAATTTGCTAATTTGTAGAGGCGGCGAAATAAAAGTGGAAATAGGCATAACATTTCATTATACTTCCAATTTTACGATAATAAAATGTTAAAATCAGTGTTCTTCAATTATGTATAGAAGCTTCCTACACCAGGTAATGACAGAAAGAGACAGCGACGTCATCTCACAAGGCCTGACCTGCACACGTTTATTTGACGTCATTTTTTCATCCTGAAAACAAGTCTTTCAAAAACTATTTGTAAGATATAAATATTTATCTTCTGAGCCATGACCATCTAATTTCCAAGTTTTGCAGTTTAAGAAGCAACATTATATATTTAACACAGCCCTGTTCTTCCCCCATTTACATTGATCTGAACTGGCACTATTGACAAAACCTGGACTCCAAATTCCATAGGGCAGGAAAGTTTGTAGTCTCCTTATGCTACACACACAGAACAGATAGTTAGATATACATTTGAATATGGTAACATAAAACATGGCCTATACAGTTATTACTTTACAAATATACATACACATATACACCCAGGAAGTAATTGTCCAGTGCTTTTTTAAAATTTGTGTCAGGGAGAATGTAAACAGCAGTAAGGTCATAATGGTAATATGGTTTTCTCCAACAGGGTCTCAGCCTTAAAGTTTTTGATCATCCAGTACTTGATGTCACTGATACAGTTGTCAAGGTCATTATTGGGGCTGAGGATATCATGTGAAAGTGAAATACACAACTGAGCCTTGTGGGACCTCAAAGAAAATGTCATAATTGCCAGTTTAAAAGTTGTCAAGAGACACAGAGAATGTCCTGCCAGTTAGATAGGAAGAGAGCCCCTTTAAGACATGGCCACATTGCCCAAATGAATTTTCTAGTTTACTGATTAAAATGCTGTGGTTGACAGTATCTAAGGCTGCAGTCCATTCTAGAAATACTAGGATAGAAGGTTTGTTTGCAGCATTGTTGATCTTTCGATCACTGACTTCTTCAAAGCTGTTTCAGTGCTGCGGTTGGTTCTGAAGCCAGATTGATACACATCGTATAGATTGTGGAGGGATAGGTAATTATGTAGTTGTTTGTAGACATCCTTTTCAAATATTTTACTAGGAAAAGGGATATTGGAGATTGGTCTGTAGTTGCTTATCATAGATGGGTCTAAGGGGTTCTTTGAAAAGAAATTGTGGAGGTGCAGGTGCAGGTGGAGGAGTTTAGCTGCTTTATCACCTCTTTGGGATCATAGAGGTAGTAGGTGAAAAATGATGTATCACAGTACTGTGAAGGTGTAGGGGCATTAGATGAACGAAAGATGACTAGGGTTGGAGATCTGAAGGCATCTGAAGGAAGTTTGTGAATAAGTAAAAGTAAGTTGGGAATGAAAAGAAAACTACAATTCACCATGGCAATGAGTAAATAAAGAGCGAAGTCTCCATTTTAATCCAGTGGTGCTAGAAATATGAATTCATATTAACACGGACCATTTTGTAGCAAGTCTAAACTACGTATGAATTTTTAAAAATGTATGAGAATTAATAACCAATTATGAATTTTAATATTCAGAAAATATTAATCCATAAAAAGCTCTCGTTTCGCAGGGGGCGCTACCGGAGTTGTTATTAACCTAGAGTCTCCGGACCTCCAGGTAGCTTTTAATAACTATACAATTATTCACCAGTGATCAGTTAGTTAATAATCGCTCAATTATCTTAAATCAATCAGTCAGTCTCATATCTAAAAGGGTAAATTCTCTTGGCAGGTACTTAGAAGTAGACAATACACACAATTCCTTGATTACAGAGAATTTATTAACTAACTAAGGTGATAAAAAGGTGGTTAAATACATCAGAGAAATAAATAATGGCTAAACAATGAGAATGGAGGTTCGATTGTGGGAGGATTTGACTCATACGGCAGAGGAGAACTAATGAATGTAAGCTATGAGTTTAGGAGACAATATTAACACTATGGGACATCCCTGACTACAGAATGCTTTGTTTGGTCTTACTGCTTGTGTTTCTCCCCGCGGGTTGCTGGTAAACGGCCTTACACTGGCAGAGTCCGTGCGTTCTCGTTTAGGACGGCTTCAAGCCGCCGGCCAGTCGCTTTTTGCTCCGGGTTCCGTCTCGGGGAGGCTTATTGAAGAAACTTGCAGTGGGGGCCTTCCCAGCCCTGTTTCGGGTCAGGTTTAAGTTGTCCTTTGTTACTACTGGCGGGCCACGTGGCGGTGTCCGACCTCCGTGGGCTTAGCTCGATGTATAAAGCTTAAAAAAAAAGAACTTGGTCGTTCTTGAATTAACTAGTGTAACTTAACGGACTGATAACTTTTAACAAACAAAAGAAAGAAAATAAAAACAAGTAAAGTTGCTGTTAAACGAGGGAAAAATCGATGTCGTGGCACGAAACAAAGACTGATTGGTCTCAACCCCCCTCCTCCTTCTCTCTGGGAGAGAAAAGAGGAGTTGAGTCTCCAACTTATTTGATATAAACTGCACAAATCCACACTGTCGGTTCACTACAATTTCAATTAGGAGGAAGGACTAATGATTTAACACTATTACATTTGATTCAGTGAAGCACATCCATTGTTTAATAAAGTGCTGGTATCCTTCTGTATGTTGCATTGGATTTATTTAGCTGATGGGGACAAAATGCAGGTGGCAATAACTGAAGATGAAATTATGAATCAAACAGATAAGACAGTTTACTCAAATATCTGTGAATGTAAAGTCACAGTCCAACCCATTAATAAAGATTGTGGTGATTTGCAGTTGAAAATTCGTCTAGGTTCAAATTGACTCTATTTTACATGCATTTTGAAGACTATCTGTAGATGTTCAAAGACTTTGGAACTCCATTTAGTCCATACCCAACGTTAACCACGGTGCATCCAATTTTGGTTACTGTTTTTGTTAAAATCTAACTAGCAGTTACTAAGCCTCTAGTGTTGAGTTTATGCCCTAACTTAGGAGAGAAGAAGGGTTAATAGCCGCATTTAAAATCTGCATGTACCGACAGTGACGTAACTCATGCATGTCAGCAACAGTTAGCCTAATACAGCTAACTTGGAAATGTTATCATATCTTACCTGCTGTACTGTCCGCTGCTTTCTCGTCAGATGGATAGCATTCCTTTCACTGTTGACTTTGTGTGTGAGGCCACATGGACAGAAATGCTGTACACTTTTAGTTATGGTAAAATAAATGATAGTCCTCTCTCCAGCCCTGTTCACTTCCTCTGCTTGCTTTCATGGCAGTGTGCTGGCAGTCAGAGCTCCCCCTGCAGTCCATAAAGTGCCTCTGCGCCTCAGCCCTTCCAAACCCTCCCTGCAGCCTTTGGG
>NC_060170.1:8827451-8832026 GCF_021292245.1 Micropterus dolomieu
GTTGCATTGGATTTATTTAGCTGATGGGGACAAAATGCAGGTGGCAATAACTGAAGATGAAATTATGAATCAAACAGATAAGACAGTTTACTCAAATATCTGTGAATGTAAAGTCACAGTCCAACCCATTAATAAAGATTGTGGTGATTTGCAGTTGAAAATTCGTCTAGGTTCAAATTGACTCTATTTTACATGCATTTTGAAGACTATCTGTAGATGTTCAAAGACTTTGGAACTCCATTTAGTCCATACCCAACGTTAACCACGGTGCATCCAATTTTGGTTACTGTTTTTGTTAAAATCTAACTAGCAGTTACTAAGCCTCTAGTGTTGAGTTTATGCCCTAACTTAGGAGAGAAGAAGGGTTAATAGCCGCATTTAAAATCTGCATGTACCGACAGTGACGTAACTCATGCATGTCAGCAACAGCATTCCTTTCACTGTTGACTTTGTTTGTGAGGCCACATGGACAGAAATGCTGTACACTTTTAGTTATGGTAATATAAATGATAGTCCTCTCTCCAGCCCTGCTCACTTCCTCTGCTTGCTTTCATGGCAGTGTGCTGGCAGTCAGAGCTCCCCCTGCAGTCCATAAAGTGCCTCTGCGCCTCAGCCCTTCCAAACCCTCCCTGCAGCCTTTGGGACACGCCTCCTCATTTGCATACACGACTCAATCTTCAATCCCCAAATCCTCAATCCCCATTCCTAAATGGCTAAATGACTAAATGCCCTATCCTAAATCCCCACATTCTCAATCCTAACTCCCCAAATCCCCATTCCTAAATGGCTAAATGACTAAATGCCCTATCCTAAATACCAAATCCTCAATCGTAAATACAAAATGCCCTATCCTAAATACCAAATTCATTTTCAACTTCGGCTTTTAGTTTTTGATTTCGACTTTTAGTTTTCGATTTCGACTTTTAGTTTTAGTTCTGACCAAATAATCCCTCCATACAAGTGTTTCATTATTCATTTTCTAATCACTGCATTTAAACACTTCTTCTGGAGATTCCACAACTTCGTCCTTTTTGCATGGCAAACAGATAAAAATAAATTGTATGTCGACAACGTTAGAAAGAAATGAACTGCTAATAAAAGAGATTAGTATTAGTATCAGTGGACCTCTCTCGCCATCCAAAATAAAATCAATTATCGAAAAACACATTTCATCTCTGGTAATGTTAATCTCTGAACGTGAGTGTCAACTTTTTATGATGACTAGGGAACATGTTAGTAATCATTACTCAACTTACTTAACATTTTTAGTCTATATAATTTAAATATCTTTGATGAATGATTTATCATAAAAAACAAATGTGAATCATGTAAAGGTTCATAAGTTCATCTTTAATGTGTTTTCACGCTACTTTAACAGGTTTGACTTTGGTCCAATGCTGTGGCTTCCACTCTTTTAACTCTCAGCCAAAACATCAAGCTCCTTTGAATACTCGCAGTGAGAAGAAATATGTCAGTTCTTTCCTGGTGTCGAACCACAAGACCGTTATCGTTTATGTCACTAGGATGTGCAGTTTCCCTCCAAAGCTGCAAATAAATATATTTTTCTTGCTCTGGAATATTTAAAGAAATAGAGTTCAGCCGGAGGTCATATGAATATTAATGGAGTCGAGTGCCAAAAACATCTGGATCACCATGAACGGGTCTGAATGACTTTAAATAAATAAGGGCAGATGAGTTTGTGTAGTAAGAGAGGGCGTACAGATACAAACAACTCCCATACTAATGTAAATAGCTGATGTATATGTTTGGCACAAAATATTGGCTATCAACTAACATGTTCCTCTACTTTTAAGGCCGTTTGATTAAGTTTAGGCTACTAAAACTGCCGATATACAAAAACTGTCTGCAGACACAGCTACAAGCAGCATGATCAATGTTTGGTGTAGTAAATTTCATCAGTCACCATTGTCTTTTGTAAATATTAACAACTTTCTCCCATCCTAAAGGACAGCAAATCTAATCTAAGACCATTATTAGCTAATATATTTTGTTATACTGAAGAAAGTAATGCAGTTAAATGACGTCACTTCTGACAGAACTGTGCCCCACTCTCCCTTAAACACCAGTCACGTTCTGAAATCCACACTCAGTGTATTTTTCTAGCTCATTAATTAATAAAAAATTCCATTCAAAATAACATGTAATTAAGATAACCATGTACATATATTCTGCACGTAATAATGCAATTATACATGACTTTTCCTGGAGTCCTGGAGGAACTCCAGTACCATAAACACCGGGAAGGTAACTGGGTCCACCACCCGTTCTCCACACCAGGTGGCAAACACATTCCACTTCAGGCTGTACATAGACCCACAGCTGCCAGAGGGCGGGGCGCGGTTGAAAGACCCAGCCCTCCGCCTGGGACAGCAGGTCTCTCCTCAGAGGGACCTGCCAGGGCGGGCCCTCCAGGAGCGATATTATGTCCGAGAACCACACTTGGGTCGGCCAAAACAGCGTTACGAGCAGTAGGCTGACACCGTCCTGACGGACCCGCTCCAGAACCCCCGGGAGCAGAGCAACTCAGGGAAAAGCATACAGACGCAGCCTCGGCCACATCTGCACCATGGCATCTAGCCCTAGCGGGGCTGCGGACAGCAGGTCTGCTCCCTGATTCTGGGTCCCAGGGATATACATTGCTCTGAGGGACAGCAGTCTTTGCTGGGACCACAGGAGGATCTGATGCACCAGTTTGCATAACGGGCGCGAGCGCAGACCCCCCTGGTGATTCAAATAGGCCACCACTGCCGTACTGTCGGTCCTGACAAGGACGTGGCAACCGCGGAGGGCGGGCAGAAAACTCTTCAGAGCTCCAAATACTGCCAACATTTCCAGGCAATTTATGTGCCACGAGAAATGATGCTCCTGCCAGGAGCCTCTTGCAAAGCGACCGTCCATGACCGCGCCTCACCCCGTGAGTGAGGCGTCTGTCGAAATAATTGTCCAGCGACATGATGCTCCCAACGGGACCCTGGGACTGGAACCAAAGTTTCCTCCATACTGACAGGGAACGAAGGCAGCTGCCTCGTCTAGGTAGGAGCTAGACGAGGGCTGAGCTCGTCTCTCTTCAGCCGTCGCCGTCCTGGACCCAGACCGGCGGGGGAGATACTGCTCAAACGCCTCTCCCTGCGTTTTAACGTGTTGGAACCTGCTGACAACAGTGTCCACTGCCTCACCAAACAGGCCAGTAGACGTGAGGGGTGCAACAAGGAGGCCTTTTCCTTCTCCTGGATGCCCGAGAGGTTGAGCCACAAATGGCGCTCCATGGCCACCAATGCTGCCATGAAGCGGCATGGAACGGGCCGTCTCCTTAGTGACTCGAAGCGCTAAAACCGTAGCTCTACAAAGCTCGGCTATATCCTCCTCAGAGGGGCCCACCCTTGGTCACAGTCCTTCAGCAGATCGGCCTGGTATGCCTGCAGGATGGCCATAGTGTGCTCATTGTGCAAATCCGGAAAGAATGGCAAGGACCGGCGCGGGGGCGGCGCGCGGTGCTGCAGAAAACGCTCATTTAGTTTACTGCCGGCCCGTGACCCCTGCACCGCCTGTGGCCAATCAATATTGAACTATGCCACAGCCCGCGTCACCACCTCCAATAGTTCATCATAGCTGGGTGCAGACTGATGACGTCGGCCCAGTTCCCGGAAGTAATCCTCTATGATGCTTAACACGTCTAACTCCTCAGAATCAGATTGTGCGAGCCTCTCCGGACTCATACCTCGGGCGGGAGAAGCCGAGAAACAGGCTCCCGAACAGGGAAGAGGGGAGTCGGAGTCAGCAGACGAGGACCGGGAAAAGGCCTCAGCCGTCCCGACGCCCTTGGAGATATCACGCTGCGATCCCCATGTCGCCTCAGCGACCGTGGGGCCTGAGCAACGGGGAGAGCGCATTTGAACGTCTTCCGAAAAGAGAGCCGCACGAAACCTCAGCACCCTCAGGGACAGGGCCTCGCAATGGCCGCAGGCAGCCCCCTCGAGAGCTGTCTGGGCGTGCGACATCCCCAGACAGGAAACACACATCTCGAGTATTCCCAGCCGTGATGTAGCGTGGGCATGGAAAAACACATTGTCGGAACTGATTACCAGACATGGTCTCTTCTGCTCGTAAGGACTTCCAGGAAAGACAACAATTTTCTTGGTAGTGGAGCTTTCAAACATACTCAGAGTGCCTGCTGAATAGAAAAAAGCTGAGGTGTCCTGTGTGCCAGTGTGCTTATATATGCCTCCAGTTACGCCGTCACACGCTACCGTTCTAGCAACACCAATAGGATTGGAGTAGTTTCATTCATGATTCAGCCCTGTCACGCTCAGAGGCGTTCCCATAGTGTTGTCACCAACGCAGTGCAAGTTACCTCGAAGGGGAACAGCAGGTGGCCCGAGGGCCCTTACAGGTTAGTCCGATGGTTGAAAGACTGTGAGTAGGAAAAGGAGGCTCTCAAAAAGCAGGTGGAGGTGCTGGAGGCTCAGCTGCAAACTGCTGAAAACCGTGGTGCTTGTCAGGAGGAGAAGGTGAAGCAGCTTGCCACCAACCTGAAACAGATGATCCAAATATTCT